>NC_142941.1:42075756-42110756 GCF_046866305.1 Octopus bimaculoides | reverse complement strand
TGCCTCTTTTTATCTATTTCATTCATTATTTGTATGTGTGTGTGTGTGTGTGTGTGTGTGTGTGTGTGTACGTGTGTGCATGCGCACGAGCACATATATAGACTCACTCACACATACGCACATTATCATTTACAGTTTGCTTTCCATGCTGGCAAGTCACAGTCCAAGCCAGTTCCTATTAGGAGCCAATGGCCTCGTAAACAAATGTTTGCATGAATATAATATATATGTATGTATGTATGTATGTATGTATGTATATATATATATATATATGTGTGTGTGTGTGTATATACACAGAGAGAGGGAGAGAGAGAGTGGGGAGAGTGCTACATATATATATATATATATATATATATATATACACATACATACTCATACATACACACACACAGATATGCACATATATATTGGTCGTGTTGATTAAGTACACATATATTTGCTTGAATACTATGTACTTCAGTTTATTTGTAAGTTATGCTAATTGCTTTGTTTTAAATGAAATTAAATTAAATTAAATTTTTCTTCTCAAAAATATAATTATATCTTACATTATTTATAAAACTTACTAAGTCTTGTCTAGAACTTACCAAGATGTATTGAGCAAATTCTAACATTATTAAACGTTTTATGTTTGCAGTCTTATATTCATGCTGGGTTTTGTTAACTTTGACCACTTCCAATATGTTTTATTCTACAAATGCATTTAATCCATTTTAACTCTTTTGATGCCAAACTGCCAAAGATAACCTTTGATTCTACAAAACAAAGTCACCAACTTTTAAGTGGACATATTTAATTTAAAAACCTTTCATCGTTATATTATGTTTTACATACATGTTATATTCAGACACCATTTTAAGTATGGAAATTAAGTCGATTTATGAAATTTCAACGAAATTTCTCATTATTTTCAAAATTAATTAAGCTCATAGACAATGTATTTCCTTAGATATATAATCACGAGAGTGTTAATATAGTTTTATTGGAAGCTTGCTAAATAACCTCAAAAAAATTAAATAAATTGCCTTAATTTTGAATCTTATGTCTTGTTCTACTATAAAGTTGAAGTGAAAGTATATCCTATTTGATAAGCTCCAATGGAATTAAATTCCTCTTGAACCAAACTGATGCATCCAATGGATTTACCAAGTACTTTAATTCATTATAATATCTGTAGACTTATTAATCCTCAGTTTTATTTGATATGGCACATGCAGTTTGCATAATATCAGCATTGTTGTGACAAGATTTAAACCACAGTAAGATTAAATTGCTCTTCTATTGACTACAAAAATACTAGTTCAAAATTTTCTGCAGGAAATGTGCCTTGTCCTAATTAAAAATACAAATTAATTGACTAAGAGTTCTCATATAGGAAACCTGTTGACTTCACAAACAGTCAATAGTTCTTGTTGATTATCTCCAAGTCATCTCTCATGTGTCAAACCTATAACAAAAGCCATTCCAGTTGTGACCATCATATCTTTTTTCCAAGCTAGAGTAATTAGGACTGGCTTATCATCCAATATGTACTTCCTTTTTTTAAAATAGGAGTGACGTGAGGGAAATTATAACTATTATTTCTAGCAGGTCAAGCAATCTTATAAAGCCTTCTCTAACAGTTGCTGTTTAGCTTCTGCCCTATCCTGATTGGGCAGGTATGGGATCAAATATATGCTAACGATGAATGTCCTGAAGGTTCTCAGGTGTTGTGTACACTAGACTATATTATCCAGTGGGCCCTTTATTAAGATATTCATGTGGGATTTAGCTATGCTTTCTAGCATATTGAGTGACTACATAGAGCTGTGATTCTCAACAAGGGCCCACATGAACCCTGTGGGTCCTTATAAGATTTTGTCATTAAGATTTATGTGCAATAAATCAATTACATTTCTACAACGAACAAAATATTTTAACAATTTTTTTATACAATACATATATATATATATATAAGGCGGTGAGCTGGCAGAGACGTTAGCATGGCAAGCGAGATGCTTAGTGGTATTTCGTTTGTCTTTATGTTTTGAGTTCAAATTCCATTTAAGTCAACTTTGCCTTTCATCCTTTCGGGGGTCAATAAATTAAGTACCAGTTGCATACTGTAGTCAATCTAAGCGACTGGCTCTCTCCCTAAAAAATTTGGGCCTTGTGCCTAGAGTAGAAAGGAATATATATATATTTGGGGAATTTCAACCATGTTTCGTGGTCTGCTATGTTTTGAGTTCAAATTCCATTTAAGTCAACTTTGCCTTTCATCCTTTCGGGGGTCGATAAATTAAGTACCAGTTGCATACTGTAGTCGATCTAAGCGACTGGCTCTCTCCCTAAAAAATTTGGGCCTTGTGCCTAGAGTAGAAAGGAATATATATATATTTGGAGTGTTTTTGAAATTCCTTGATACAGTTATAATATTTGTAGAAATGATTTTTTTCTCAAGGAGTTAAGATTGAGAAAAGAACCTTTTAGAAAGTCGAAAGGCACTAACCTTTGGGAAGAGATTTCACAAAATGTGCAAGTGCTTTCAGTTAAGAACTGAAAGCACTTGCACATCTATAAAAGCAAAAGCCACACACATTTTGTGAAATCTCTTCCCAAAGGTTAGTGCCTTTCGACTTTCTAAAATGGTTCTTTTCTCAATCTTAATTCTTTGAGAAAAAATCTTCTCTCCAAACATTTATATATATATATATATATATATATGTACAAAATATGGGGCTTTAGTTCACACATGATCTAAACGGATAAGTGTGCTTCCTCATCTTAACATTGTGTCACTGTCCTACAAGGCAAGTCATTCACTTCCAATTTTCCATGGAAACATGTTCACCCATAGGGATATATTACTTTGCTTGGAAACAAGTAAGGGTTAGTGGTAGAAGAAAAATCGGGCTATAGAAAATGTGCCTCCACCTGACCCAAAACAAGCACGGAAAATTCAGTGTCAAAATGACAACGACGGCAACAATGATGATGATGATGATGATGATGATGATGACAAACACTGTATATGTTTGAACATGTAAATATACTTCGCTCTACTGAATATTTTTTTAAGTTTCCATTCTGTGTTAGTGTATTAGTTTTGTTTGTAAGTTTTATTTTATTTTATTTTTTTTCTTAAATTCCTTCCTACATATTTTTGAGCTGTCATTACAAGGTAGCATATTAAGTCTGCTGAGAGCCTCTCTGTGTGTCTGTATGCGTATATATATATAAATATATATATATATATATATATATATATATATATATATATATGCATATAAACACACACATATATTTATGTATATACATACATATATATTTATATATAAATATATATATATATATATATATACACACACACAATATATATTTATATATGTATGTGCACTATATATATACACACACACATATATAACATATGTATATTGTACATATATCTGCATTTGTATGTATGTATGTATGTGTGTATGTAAGGCAACAGCTTCCTATAACTGCTAACTATCACAGCAGTAGAATTAATTCCGACAGGAACTGCATTTCTTACAAGTGGGTTTCTTTCTTGCCTTTTCTTTTCTTTTTATTATTTTTGTTTATTGTTATTTTGTCCTCATTGTTAGGATGTTGTATGTTAGTATTTAGATATTGTTTCAACCTACTTTGGCATCATCGTGTTGGAATAATGGCTATGAACTGTTAAGTCTTTTATAAATCAGCAGTCCCTATAATAACACAAAGGTTGCAAATATAACAAAGGGTCATGAATCAGTTGACTGAGCAATGAGTTAAATACCTTGTGGTATTTCACATCCAGTGCATAAATCTCATTGAGGTTCTACAAATCTGGCACTTGAGAATATTTTTCTTTTATACCTGTGTAAAAAGACTTCAAATTTATTTGAGAGAGAGAGAGAGAGGAATAATTAATCACATTGAACTGGTATTTCACTGATATATATTCTATCAAATTCAGAGGAATGAAAAGTAAAGTATACTGAAGGAATTTCAGTGTTTTCTTCTCTTTCTTTACCTTTAACCATTTTCCCATACTGGATCAGGTAAGAAGACAAAGGAACAAGATGCTTGTCAATGAATTTCAATAACTTCACCAGCCCCAGCTTTTGGCCTCCTAATTATGCTGATTTTAATACCATAACTTACCTATGTGTGGTGTACAGTTGAGAAACACAACAACCATTCTATATGCAACAACAAGGCTGTGCTGGTGTCCAAAGTCAAGGAGATATTCAAAGATCTCCTCAAGGATACAGTGAGAAACATATGCACCAGGTCCCAGAACCACCTTGAGGCTGTCATGCAAGTTGAGCCATAATCTAGTTAATATTATTTGGTTAAAAATCTTTTTTTGATGGGATAGGCGCAGGAGTGGCTGTGTGGTAAGTAGCTTGCTTACCAACCACATGGTTCTGGGTTCAGTCCCACTGCGTGGCACCTTGGGCAAGTGTCTTCTACTATAGCCTCGGGCCAACCAAAGCCTTGTGAGTGGATTTGTTACACGGAAACTGAAAGAAGCCCATCGTATATGTGTACATATACATATATATATATATATATATATATATATATATATATATATATGTATGTGTGTGTTTGTGTGTCTGTGTTTGTCCCCCCACCATCGCTTGACAACCGATGCTGGTGTGCTTACGTACCCGTAACTTAGCGGTTCGGCAAAAAAGACCGATAGAATAAGTACTAAGCTTACAAAGAATAAGTCCTGGAGTTGATTTGTTCGACTAAAGGCAGTGCTCCAGCATGGCCACAGTCAAATGACTGAAACAAGTAAAAGAGTAAAAGAGTAAAAGAGGATATTGTGCTTTCTTTTCTTTTTATGCAATCTATCAAATTTAGCCCAAACATCCTCTATATTCTTATCTATAGCAGAGATACAATATGCTAACAACTTACCTGTATAAAGTCTATAGATTATATTATATAATGATATGGTGTGCATGTAAAATATATATTCAATATGCATGTAAGTATATAGATACATACACTGTTAATATAAATGTCAACCTTTTCGCTCAAACTTTACATAGAGAAGTATTGAACACACTGCCTCTTCTACAGAGCACAATATATATTTCTTAATAATATAATAAAAATTATGTTTCTGACACTGATAGAGCACTTTAATGTTGAATGAGCTGAGTGGAATATAAATTTTATCGTTTGTATTCTTTTACCAAACAGTGAATCTAAATCTGACACATCAGTGACTTCGTAACTTAGACCCTTCCAGCCAAAGAAAATAATGTTTGCCTACATACTACAGTCTTTTTCCGCTTCACTGATGAGTGCACATATGCATGAAACTCGAGATCTTTGGTCTGAAAAAAATACATCAACCGACATTTAATGAAATCTATGTTTTTGCATATATGTCGAATGGATGCCTCACTTGTGCATCAAATCACTTTACACGTTTGTATGTAGATATGTATGTATATGTTGTGTGCATATGTGTATATATATATATATATATATATATATATATATATATATATATATATATATATATATATATATATATATATACAGAGAGAGAGAGAGAGAGAGAGAGAGAAAGAGAGAGGCAGACAGAGACAAGCATCCATACATGCATACATATGCACTTACAGACATGTATATGAATGCATGACTGTATGTGCATATGATATATATATATATATATATATATATTAAAAGAGAGTAAAGAGTATATATTATACACACACACACATATATATGTATATATGTGTGTGTGTGTGTGTATATATGTATGCATATATATATATATATATATATATATTTATGTATGTGATGTATGTGTATATATGTGTGTGTGCGTGTATATATATATATATATATATGTATGTACACACACACATACACACATGCACATACACCATACACTTGTAGTATGTATGTCTGTGTGTTGGTGTAATTGAAGCAACGTAGTTAAATTGTGGGTATGGTGCTATAGTGGTCAAATGTCTTTATAGTAGTATGAGAAATTGATATTAACTAAATGATAAAAAAAAATATCAGAAATATCAAAATATATCAGAATAACGTAACAAGCAAAGACAATATGAATGCAATTTGAAAAATTGTTCCATTTATTTATTTATTTTTGTTGCTGGTTGAAGTTTTAATATTAAACTGTATTAATAGATGAGGCAATAAAAGTAAATAGATGTTTGGACGGATAAATGGAGTAACAAAAATATGTATAGAAATTTAGATGTATAAAAAGAATTAAGTTAAAGTGATTTTATTGTGACTGAGAAGAGTCATTCTCTTTTAGTGCCTTATTAATTTAACGTACTCACTGGTCTGATTTCCACTCATTTACTCATTATTTCTAACTAAAATGTTTGTTGCAACATTTTCAATAGTCGTTCAACACATGAATTACCATAAAGAATCTTGCAAACCACATATAAAAACGAAATTAAGTTAAAGTGAATTAACTAACAAATATGTGCGGCCTGAATCTTATTACTTGGTAATTTAGTATTGTGAAATTGTGTTGTAAGCACTTTTGGGTAACAAAAATATCCAAGAAGAGTGTTTTATATATGCTTGTTAAATTGATATCAAGCTAACCAGACATTGTCATTGTTCAGTAAAACAGTATGTATATCTCTATGTGTCCGGTTATTTCCTGTATTTTTTTATCTTCTGTTGTTTACTTGTTTCAGTCATTGGACTGTAGACATGCTGGGGCAGTGCCTTTAATGACTTTAGTGGAACGAATTGACACCAGGACTTTTATTTTAAAGACTGGTACTTCTTTTATAAGTCACTTTTGCTGAATCTCTAAGTTACAGGAATGTAAACAAACTATAACCAGTTGTCACCTGTTTCTGTCCACATTCTCTCTCTCTTCCCCCCCCCCTCTCTCTGGCCGGGTAACCATGTACCTCTACAGCAAGACATGTTTCTGTCTCAGTCTCACTATAACCTTTCATCATCTGACACAAGATCCCCTCCACCAATGTCCTCTCCCCTCTCAAAGGATCCCTGTCTTGCAAGTTACTTGGTGACCCTGCTGGTGCTGGTGCCAATTAGAAAGCATCCAGTTCACACTGTAAAGTGGTTGGCATTTGGAAGGGCATCCAGCTGTGAAAACCATGCCAAACTGACCTGTGCCACATAAAAAGTGCTCAGTCTAATCTGCAGAGTAGTTGATGTTAGGAAGGGCATCTAGCCATAAAAACCTGGCCAAAACAGACTCAGGAGTCTGGTGCAGGCTTCTACCTGGTCAGCTTCTGTCAAACTGTCCAACCCATACCAGCATAGGAGGATGCTAAACAACGACTACAATGATGATGATGAGGGTGAGCGACTAGAAATAGCAATAAGATCTTTCTCAAATTACTTCTAGTTTCTGAAAAAAAAAAAAAAAAAGACACATTGAATAATGCAGTCTACAAGCTGAAAACAAGACAGGATGGCTATGACTAGAATGCCTTTCAACATAAATTTACTTTATGAAGACCGGATTCAGGATTAAGGGTAATAACAATGACAGATGCAATAAATAGTTACCAACAATGATAAATGAAACAACGAATTCGGCTGAACTATAACCATGTGGTTAATATATTTGTTTTGAAGTCAAAGTTCTTTGATCCCTCTACACATCACCTTGGGGGTTTCTTTTGCTTTGCATCCAGGTTGAGCCATGCTTTGTCATTGAAATATACATTCATAAATGCATACATACATACATACATGGGATTTTAAGGATGACAGTTAAATAATGATATTTTCCTTCAGAACCTTGCTATCAACTCGGTGGCTGATCAAAATTTGCACTACATTGAAAAGAGAAAGAGAAGACATGTATACACACATACATACATACATACATACATACATAAATAAATACATACATACATACACACACATAAAAATCAGCTGCCCAGCCGATGTTAACATAAAGGTTAAAATCAGCATAAAAGAAAATACCTACACTGAACTATTGAGAAATCTACAGTTACTCTATCCAGATTACAAGTTCAGGTTTATACCTGTAATTATTGGAATGCTGGGATATGTAACACACTGCCTAAATACCAATCTTTAGAAATTAGGCTTCTCAAAACCAGAAATGAGAAAGTTGATTCGAAGACTACAGATCCAAGCCATCACTGGAACTGTAAAACTCTGTAAAACTTTCCAGAAGATTACCATTTAAGTATATATGAGCGTATCTAGACATGCAACTATATGAATGAGAATACATATATAAAACAAAACATGCAAATCTGTACATATACATACATACAAAAACACCTTGTTGATTTTGTTGAAATTCCAATGTAGGAGCCTTGGATCTAGGTTTGAAACCAGCTCTTTATTGGCAAGAAATCTTGAAATAAAATTGAATAATGACATACACACAGACACATACATGCTTACATACAAGCAAACAAACAACGAACATACATACATGCATACAAACATACACACACACACACACACACACACACACACACACACACACACACATACATACATACATACATACATATATAATCACACGCATACACATATGTAAGAGTATGTTTGTTAAACAAAAGAATTCAATGTCATAAAGGACTTAATTCCAATTAAAAGAGGATACTATATTTATTTAAACTGGAGGCATTGATTATGTTTCTCAATTTCCATCTTACAATTTCTTAAAACAATGTGAAAAGCTGTCCATAGTTTCGTTTATATTTGTGGGTGAAAATATAAACTATGTACGGGAGCTAAAAAAATGTGCTGAAGCCAGTCATAACGGAAAATACACCTTTTGTGGCAGTTATAACAAAATTGCATTCTTATATCAGACTAATAAGGCGTTTCAATAGAACATCTTTACCCTTGGGAATTACCGGGTACACCAGCTATATATATATATATATATATATATATATATATATATATATATATATGTATATATATATATATATATATATATATATATATGTATATATATATATATATATATATATATATATATATATATATATATATATATGTATATATATGTATATATATGTATATATATGTATATATATGTATATATATATATATATATGTATATATGTATATATATATATGTATGTATGTATATAATTTATATCCAGTTAAAACAAGAAAAGAAAATGGAGATAAGGAAGTTAATAATTATATATTATTGATCAATTGGCCATCGTCACTTCTTACAGATATTTCAATTAATACTCATAAATTTAATTACAAATTTGTACATTAAATTTGTATTTATGTGACATGAGCATAATTTCATCAGCGAAAGTAAAGATGTACCTTGGGATGCTATATATAGACCTATCAATTCATTTCATCAGACTAAATATTACAGTTTATGATTTGTATTATTATATGCTCGGGTAAAGGGTTTACAGATTAATTAGAATATGATTAGGGATAAAGTAAAGTAAATAAAACTAGAACAATAAAGTAAAAATAGAGAAGATTTATAGTTAATAAAAAATAGAATATTCATTTATAAGGTATAAATAAAATTATAAAAATTTATTTATGTATATGTACATATAGGCGCAGAAGTGGTTGTGTGGTAAGTAGCCTGCTTACCAACCACATGGTTCCGGGTTCAGTCCCACTGCGTGGCACCTTGGGTAAGTGTTTTCTACTATAGCCTCGGGCCGACCAAAGCCTTGTGAGTGGATTTGTTACACGGAAACTGAAAGAAGCCTGTCGTATATATGTATATATATGTATGAATATGTGTGTATATGTTTGTGTGTCTGTGTTTATCCCCCCAACATCGCTTGACAACCAATGGTGGTGTGTTTAAGTCCCCCGTAACTTAGCGGTTCGCAAAAGAGACCGATAGAATAAGTACTAGGCATCCAAAGAATAAGTCCTGGAGTCGATTTGCTCAACTAAAGGCGGTGCTCCAGCATGGCCGCAGTCAAATGACTGAAACAAGTAAAAGAGAGAGAGAGAGTAATATATATACAGTGGTGGACTGGCCAGGTTGCCCAATGGCAAGTAGGTCCCTGCACCATTAGGATCTATATATATGGGGGCCCATGTTAGTCTCTAACAAGTTCTTAAGTTTGAGAATTTTTTTATTCACTCCTGGAAGAATGCATTAATTATTTCAGCTTGGCTGTGTTTGTAGACAGCTGAAAAAAATATGGTACCACTCGTATATATATTTTGGGCTACATATGGCCAGATCAAATGCTAAAGGATTAATAGTTGTGGTGTCTGATCTGGGTGATGGCCTCAGTGTGTGTGTGTGGGGGGGGATACTGATTTTTAAAATTATTATTTCTCTTTCAGCACATACTGAGTTTTAATGTTTGTCAGTTGAACAATGGAATGGATGAAAGAAAAACCATTGTAAGGATGTACTGTGCTCAGAGTATCTGTTTGATTATATCAGGGGACTTGTTATGAGTATCTGTGAGTTGTGTCTCCATATAAGAATTAAACATCCGTCTATGCCTGAATATAAACCCATTACCTATTTGGTGAGCAGTTTTGATAGCAGTATCGACTTGGCTAGCTGTGTTGTCATTAGAGAAATATTGACAACAAACAAGGAGCAAACATCAATATGAATGAAAGGAAAATGGGAGAAAAATAACCCCACCTTCTCACCTCCACTACTTTGGAAAAGTTTCCACTGCAAAATAAATAAAAAAAAGAAAGAAAGAAAGAAAGAAAGAACTAAAAAGCAAAAAAAATAATAAATAGATAGCTCCTCCGTACCACACACCTAAAGTATGAAGCTGTAATAGTGTGTACGTCACAACATCATTAATTCATTCAGCCATCCATCCATCCCTCCCTCCCTCCCTTCCTTCCTTCATTCATTCATTTATTCATTCATTCATTCATTCATTCAATCATTCTCTCCCTCTCCCCATTTCCACTCTCACTCTCTCCCAGTTCAAGCAGTGAGATAGGCTAAAAGTGTGAAGAAAAAGGATATCTGTTAGATTGATATCAACTCCTTGTGTGAGGAGTGCTGTGAAGTAAAATGTCAAGTTAGATCAGCCAGCCAACCATCCAGCCCGCCAGCCATCCATCCATCCAGTTGGCCATTGAGGGGAGATCAGTGTCAGGGAGCCGCAGGATGGGGTGGGGGTGACAGGAAGAGGACAACATTGAAAAATAGTAGGAGGAGAAGGAAGAAGATTCTCTTCCTCTATCAGTGAGGACTATCTTCTGCAGCCTTTATTAAGTGATCCATTTCCTTGCAATATCAGACAATCAGAAAATTGATGAGTGACCAGTTTCGAGTCAGTCACAGTTCTATATTGTACGATATGGCTCTCTAAGTGGTGGCGGTGGTGGTGGTAGAGGTGGTGTAGTTGAGCTGTAATAATTACAGTGGTGGTGGTGGTGGTGATGGGGGTGGTTGGGGTGATGAGAATGGTGGTGGCAGTAATAAGGTGTGATGTTAGTGGCGGTAGTGGTGGAGACAATGATGGTGGTGGTGGTGGTGGCACAGTAGTGCTGGCATTGATGATGTTAATGCTGGTGGTGATGCTGGTGCTGGTGTTGAACTCTGTTGATAACGAACGGCGGTGGTGGTGGGCTGCGATGATGTTAGTTGATGGTTATAGTGTTGATGATGATGATGTGGTGGTGGTGATGGTATTTTGTTAATGCTTGTTGTAGTGATGATGGTGTCCTGAAGTTTATATTGAGCTGCGATGGCAGCAGTGGTAGTAGTAGTCGTGGTGGTAGTGGTAGTGAAGGTGGTGGTGGTGGTGGTGGTGGTGGCAGTGGCAGTGGTGTCAGTGGTGACAGTGGTACTGGTGGTCTTGGTTGTGGTGGTGACAGTGGCAGAAGTTGTGGTGATGGTGGTGGTGGTAGTTGCAATGGTGGCAGCGACAGTGGTGGTGGCGCTGATGATGACGGAAATGGGTTGTAGTGGTGTATGATAATTGTGCTGTAGTGTGATTTATTCAACATGATGGTGGTTGGTGGTTGTCATGATGATGATATTGTGGCATTAATTATGATGATGATTTAACAACAATGATAGAAACAGATTTTTTTTTTTTTCGCGGTGGTAATTCAGTAGGAATATTAGAAGAAATGCAGTGTTGGTGACCATTTTTGTTCATGTCATTATTTTTGTTGTTTAGCCCCAGGTCAACCCGATCCAGCAGGCCTATGATCAAAGACATTCCAATTCTGATCCAGCTGACCTAAGATGAAAGGCATTCCATTCTTGATCCAACAGAACCATTTTCAAAGACATTTTTCCAGTTACGATGATTTCATTCTTTTTGTATTTCGGTAATTACATCATCCAGCATGTCCTTCCTTTCTTAAGACTATAATGTGTGATTTGAGAAAAATAGGGTTGCTATTTCTAATAATTTGAATGATCATGTAGAGGCCTCCATTCCTTTCTGGTCTGGTGGGAGAATGTTGTAGTAGTAATGGTGGAATTAGAAATAAAAATGCAAAGATGATGGTAATGGAGCTGAAGAATTTAATGATATAAAGTTTTTACAATGGCACCACTAGTGCTTGTAGTAAGGCGATGAACTGGCAGAACTGTTACAGAAGCAGAAAAAAATCACTTAGCAGTATTTTCTCTGACTTGTTACATTCTGGGTTCAATTTCCACCGAGGTTGATTTACCTATCATCTTTTTGGGGGTTATTAACCCCCTTGCATTTAAATTTTCCTGTCAAATGTAATACTTATTTATTCACATTGCCTTAAATTAATCATGCTTTATTTTATGACTTTGAGATTTCGAGGATGTGATTGTCTACTTTTAGAATGACATTGCAGGGTAGGTGTGAGGGGCCAAATCTGGTCAGTTTGAACATAAAAACTGGTAGAATATATTGGCTGGACATGGCCAGTTTAAATGCTAAAAGTTAAAAATATGAAGTATTGGAGGTAAATTTAATCAACTAGCCCCTCCCCTCAAAATTGCTGGCCTTGTGCCAAAATTAGGAAGAGTTATTCATGGTGGTAGTTGTAGTAGTATGTGTTACCTTGACCATCTTGTCTACTTATTTTCAGACACAGTGTTGTTAAGGTTGAATTATCCAGGATTTCTTTTTCTTTTTTATGATGGTAAGATGTGATCTGGGAGAGATTTTGCTACTGTATTTAGTTAATCAAATAACTATTAAGGAGTCCTTCATTAGCTTCTCTTCTAGAGTTTTTAGTCACTGGTTGCCTTAAATTCAGCCAGAAACACAACAACTCAGCCACAATTGAAGATGGTCCAAATCAAACTGCATGAGAATTAGCAAAACAGTTTCAATTCAAGTCACTCTTTGTCCATAAAACACCTTCATGAACAAGGAAAAGTGTCTAAACTTGATCAGTGGATCTGTCATCAACTGACTGCTACTCAGCTTAATCAAAGAGTTGCCCTCTGCTTGTTATTGAAGAGTTGACTTTTACCAAAACTTTCCTGGGTACAGTCATTACAAGTGATATCCAATGAAAAGAACCGAAATTATCCCTCACTGTAAAAAAGAAAATCCATCCTGAAACTAAGATTACATTTCCTAAAAGTTATGCTCTGTGTTTGGTGGGATATGAAGGGTGTTGTTTATCATGAAGTTTTGAACCAAAATGAAACACTAGAAGTAGAGAAATATTGTAATCATTTGGAAGCATTGTACAAAAATGTGCAGAAAAAGCACCCATCATTGATCACTTGTAAAAGGGTGTTGCTGTTACATGATAATGCATAACCATATATTTCCAAGATCACCCGGGAAAATATTAATGGCACTAAATATGAAAGTCTTACTGCTCCTGATTTTGTTCCATCTTACTATCTTCTTTTCAGATCTTTGCAAACATTATTAGAAGGAAAACAGTTTATTAATTGAGATGTGGGCAAGAATGAGATATTGAATATTTCTATGCTTCAAAATCAGAAAAATGGGATCTAGTTCAAAACGGGGGCACCAGTTTTCATTTATGTTTTATGTAGTGGTTTTGGTACTGAAAGACTTTCAAACTTTGTATACTTATCTATTTTGTGTTATAGAACAGAAAAAAAATTTTGTATTCGAAGTTATTTCATGTAAAAAATTGTCTTATTTCGATAATTTCAACCAATCACTGACAAGTATTCAGCTGTTTATAGTTACTCCTTTGGCAGTTTAAGCGGTTCCTTTGGCAGTTTAAGCGGTGTAAAGCGTATTTAATCTCCATTACTTCTGACATTTTGCAGAGAGGCAACACATGTGTTCGTTTTCCTTCGTTTTATTTTTAATATAATTTCGTTAACATCTGCCTGAGCTGTATGTGTACAACATTTGCCCTAACCCTTCCCTCAAAAACCAGGCCTTGTGCCTATAATAGAAAGGTTTATTAGCTACTGCCAATATGCTTCAACCATTTTTTGACAAGGAAATAATAATTTTATCACCGCCAGAATCGTTTGAGAATCGTTTGTTTACGTAGTCAGCACTTAATGTATTCGGCTGAATGGACGTCAGTCATTGGTTGAAATTACATAAATACGACAACTTTAACATGAAATAAGTTGCAATATAATAATTTTTCTTAAGAAGACTAAGAGAAAAAGATGTTTTATATGACACATTCTACCAGTGTCCCAAGTTTCAAAGTGTTTTGTTAAGAAAATACTGGCGCCCCCGTTTTGAACTAGATCCGAAAAATGTTATACCTAAGGGATTAACAATTCGTCAAATAGTTGGGATTATGTTATCAATAATGAAGGGAAATATTATCATGATTAAATATATCAATTAAGACATAAGAAGCTTTCGTTTCTTTCCCATCTTGAAATGCAACCGGATTTCCTTTTCAACATAGTATATAATTCTATTAGGAACGCAAATATAGTTGTGTAAATAAGATGTTCACTTTGCTGCTACATGGTTCAAGGCCATAATTTTAACTTAGCATTCAATAACAGAGATTGATAAAATGGCCACTAAAATTGATAAAATGGCTGATGTTCACATAATTCACTGAAATCTTTTGAAGGTAATGTCCCTCCATTTTCCAAGTTCAATGATCAAAACCAGTTAAAGAATTAAGTAATGACAGCAATATATTTTGGTGAGTGCAGCCCAAATTGAATCCTATGTCTCCAGCTTAGATAATACTATTGAAAAATGCATGAACAACACAACATCCATTATTTGAAATCATTCATATTTTCTACTTAAGAATGAATATTCCTTTTCACTAAATAACAGCAAGTTTGATTTTATGAAAATGGTCATATCTCTGCAGCACCAGACTAAATTCCTTATTTATTTATTCCATGATATATTGTTACTCTTGTAATTATTGGCAGGCTGTCATCTTTGTACCATTATTTAAATAAATTGTGTCTGGGCCATATACTTATTTATGTTTTAATAAGTAGATTTTTGCTCCTATCACTTAGCACCTCAGAAGGGAGAGAGGTAAGCGAATACTGTTGAGTTGTTCAATAACAACAAAACTGGATGACTTGATCTTCAGCCCATACTACTGACAAAAAAAAAAAAAAAAAAAAGCACTTCATAGAGGCAAATATCACTGCGAAACAAAATACATTTAGATATGACATTCAGATATGACTCTTTCTATTTATGTATTCATAACAAACATTGTATTGGTACTTTTAGTGATTAATGTCAGGGCGTGAACTTTGCACCATTATGTAAATGAGTTGATGTCTGGAACAATTTTGTTTACATTCATATAAGTAGTCTTCCACTACTTATGCTCAGTATTTTGGCCAGGACAAGTATTCTCTAACACAGCATCTTCCTACTTGTTTATAGTTCCTTGTCATATCCATTATGAGCTTCAACATTTTGAATTCAACTTTTACAACTTCTTCAAGCGTCTTCCTTAGTTTCTCTGTTCAGCAAGTTCCTTTCTATTTCAATAGTTTAATACTTCTATACACAATTGCCATCTCCAATATGCATCACATTTCTGTAACCATGCAGTCATCATTCTTGTACACTGCAGCTGGTTCCTCATATTTAATTCCATTTTTATTTTTGTGTTCAAATACTTTTCAGATTTTGCAATATCAATGAGTGTGCCTATATATATATATATATATATATATATATATATATATATATATATATATATATATATATATACATACACATACATACCACACACACACACATATATATATACATATATATATATATATATATAGAAAAAAATTAAGGTACTCAGAAATCTGGATGTTTGTACATTTACAGATTTTTATTATATATATATATATATATATATATATATATATATATATATATATATATATATATATATATATATATGTATGTATATATGTATGTTTGTATAACAGAAACACATGAGTGAGGTTCAAAATTTACAACACCTGCTTCAGCAGCATTTTACTCATGCATTCTCAGAATATATCATGGCAAAAATCCACCATAGTCAGGTAAATTTTAAACATATAGATATATAAAAGGTAAGGTAGAAATAGAAGATGACTAGTTTACCAACCAGCATGGTAGTTGGTGAATTAGTCATCTTCTATTTCTACCTTACTTGTTTATATGTTTAAAATCTACTTGATTATGGTGAGATTTTGCCATGAAAATGCATCAATAAAATTCTACTGAAACAGCTGTTGTGAATTTTGAACCCCACTTGCATTCTTCTTTCATACATAAGCTACATTTGGAGCCATCCCTGGGTTGGATCTGCCGTTTACAT
Source organism: Octopus bimaculoides (assembly GCF_046866305.1). Lineage (NCBI taxonomy): Eukaryota > Metazoa > Mollusca > Cephalopoda > Octopoda > Octopodidae > Octopus > Octopus bimaculoides. The sequence continues at coordinate 42,094,046 of NC_142941.1, read as the reverse complement.
TGGATTAGATACCTGTGTATATATGTATCTATCTAGGCATATATTTGTGTATATAGAGACGTATATATATATATATATATATATATATATATATATATATATAGATATATATATATATAAAATATATAGTTTAGGGAAAATAACCAAGTTTCAAGAACTCATCGATGAAAATCCACTATCACATATAGTGATAACTTGGTTATTTTCCCTAAAACAATATATTTTATATATTTTTTATGTATAAAGCTCAATTTAATTTTAATTTTTTATAAATTGATTTTAATTGAGTTTTTACCTGTAATTTTGGATTTTGTCCTTAATATTATTATATATATATATATATATATATATATATATATATATATATATATATATATATATATATATATATATATTATTTACAGCACACTACCAAGAGACAACAGCTAAGAATTTCTTTAATGTACTGAAGGGCCAGTACTATGTACCCAACTAATCCTGGCACCCTATATGTTGATATACCTAGATTCTAACGAATCCTGCAACTGGTCTTTCTCCCTCCCCATCTCTCTCTCTCTCTCATTATATACACACATATATATATATATATAAACTCACACACACACACATGTTATCATCAATATATATATATATATATATATATATATATATATATCATTATATATGTGTGTGTGTATGTATATAAAGAATATGAGGTGTTTAGTTCACTTGTGATCTTAACAAATAGGTACACTGAGTAAGTGCAATAGCTGGTCATCTGCTAGGTTTCAAGTTCACAGCTGAGGCTGGATCTAGGGGTCTGTATTAGGGTTCTGTTATAGCAGGTATATACTATATTAAAGGAAAAAAACAAAACCAAGGAGGAACGAATATCTCAAGTCACTTACAATAATCTAATTAGGGTAAGACGAATTTGAAGTCTTACAGCCATTCCTGGGATAACCTAAGTGGTAGGTTAGCATGTCCACACACACTGGGTACTCCATCATCAGAAACAAGCTTTACTCTTTTTTACTCTTTTACTTGTTTCAGTCATTTGACTGCAGCCATGCTGGAGCATCGCCTTTAGTCGAGCAAATCGACACCAGGACTTATTCTTTGCACACATATTCTTTTATTCTTTTACATTTCAGCCCTAAGGCTGGGGCACTGCCAGTGAAAATTTTAGGGAGACTACTATGGCTAGGATACACACACACACACACAGACACACACTTACAAACACACACTTACACACACCCATACTTACATACATTCATACAGTTACTCACACACATATACTTACACACACTCACACGCACATATAGTTACACGCACATATAGTTACACACACATACACTTACACATGCTCACACACATATACTCACATGCACACACACTCACACATGTGCAAACACACACACGCATGTGCAAACACACACACGCATGTGCAAACACACACACGCACACACACACACACACACGCGCGCACACACACACACACACACACACACACACACATTTATTGGGATTCCTCCTTTATTCATCTCTGCTACTGCAGCTGCTGCTGTTGTTGTTATTGAATGTAGGGCATCCCTGACTGAGTAGATCTATAATCAAAGGAAAAATCAGTCATGATAATCAATTTTTTTGGCATATCATTCTCAATAAAACCTTTTACTTAAAAACTAGGATGTGAACTGAAGGAGATTTGGCTGCTGTTTCTAGTAAGTTGTGCGACCACAAAGGGGATGACCCCCCCTCAGTGAGTCAATCCTGATCAAACAAATCTACAACCAACAGCATATCAGCCAATACAATCCTGTTTTTTACTTAAGCATTGTGTATCTAGGACTACATTACTTCATGTGTCTTTTCTTCTTTTCAAGACATCAGAGTATAATCTGAGGGTGAATTAGCTACTCTCTCCTGCCTATAGTATAATCACATAGCAGCTCTAGCGTTGGCGTGTCTGTTTCACAAGCTGAGAGAAAGGGAGTGAGAGAGAGAGTGTGAGAGAGAGTAAGAGAGAGAGAGTGAGAGAGAGAGAGAGAGTGGCAGATAGATAGATTCAACATACACTGAATGTATGCGTGTATATATATATATACACACATATATATTTAGTGCTAAATCCTTAGCAACAGTAGGGAATGGTTGAATCAATAGGCTGCTGTCAGACTACTGACATAAATTTAACCCTTTTGTAACCATATCCTTGTTTGGTGTGTTTCAATTAATTTTGAAAATAACAAACAATTCAAAGCAGCAACAACAACAATAATAATAATAACAATAATGATAGTAATAATAATAATCATTTCTACTAAAAGCACAAGGCCTGAAATTTTGTGGGGTGGGGACAAGTCAATTACATTGGTAAGATGTTAGCACGCTGGCTGAAATGCTTAGCAGTATTTCGTCTGTCTTTATGATCTGAGTTCAAATTCTGCCGAGGTCGACTTTGCCTTTCAACCTTTCAGGGTCGATAAATTAAGTACCAGTTGCAGACTGGGGTTGATCTAATTGACTGGCTCCCTACTCCAAAATTTTGGGCCTTGTGTCTAGAGTAGGAAAGAATAATAATCAACAAAGTATCACAAATCTGTAATGCACAGACATTGGACGAGTGCCTGCAGGACAGTTTTGTCATCCTGTGCACAGGGTGGTCCTCCTGATACAGGAAGGCCTCTAGGGATAATTGAGGAACCCCTCTGTCCGAGATTTCCCTGAAACCCAAAGAGCAAGTGCCCTCTTCAATTCTTTCTCTCTGACTCAAAGGTCTACACTTAGAGAGGTACCATCCACTCTTGCCATATTTGCAACTTTCACCCACCTTTCAATAAACTCGCTTGAGGACAACACTTCCCTCTCCACTCTCAATTTCCTTTTCAAGTGAAACTTGAAGTCAATGAGAGCTCTACCAAAGAGGAATGTATTTGTCCTCATGCCTTTCAGCCTTGTCTACCTAACAATCTCTTTCGCCAATGCCACCATGCAAAGGAAAACTGCTTTTCCTGCCCAACTGAAGGAGGGCAGTGGGGAAATCATCACTACAGACTCGGCCAACAGACAGATCTGTCCCACACATGACAACAGCTGTTCGACAACACCAGAAGTCAGCAATGCCAGAACAACTGAATGAGGAAGTGCAGAATGGTTTCTTCCTGCACGCCTTTGGGCTATAGCAACTAGTTTGCTCAGTACCACAAGTTTGTATGTCAGTTGTTTTACCTTAACCAGTTCAGCCTGTCTCTTAGCAGCTGACAATATGTGCATCTCTGATCAGGAGCAGAAGTAGTGGGGGAGGATCATAGCCATGTGTTGAGAGGAATACTCTGGGGTTTGAATAATTCACCTCTGGAAACATGGGTCTTTCATTCAACATCGTTAAACAACCCTTATTCAGGGACCTCTTGAGTGGGTCAGGCTACTTAATCTGAAGAAAATTCTAACTAGGCTCCACCTGCAAAGTCATGCACCATTTATCTTGATATGAGATCACCATGTTCAGCACATATGATCATGATGCATGTGTCTGGTGTACCCTTATCAGATGGGTAGTACCCTTATATGATGGGTATACTGAGCTACATATATTTATAATTCAGTGTCACTTTGATGGCATGCACTGTTCTCTCCCTCAATAATAATAATTATAATAATCATTTCTATTATAGGCACAAGGTCTGAAACTTGTGGGGAAGGGGATAGCTGATCCTATCGACCCCAGTACTCAACTGATACTTAATTTATTGACCCCAAAAGGATGTAAAGCAAAGTTGACCTTGGGACAATTTGAACTCAGAACGTAAAGACAGACAAAATGCCGCTAAGCATTCTGCTTGGTTGTGCTGCCTTAATAGTAATAATAATGATAATAATTAGAATAATAAAAATAATAATAAAAATAGATTTCTTACGCACAGTGCTCAGACGCAACATGAATTTTCGGAATATAGTCAAATAACTAACTTTACCATTTTTAATCTGGTGCTAGGAATATAATTTAACAAAAGGTTCTAACTTAATTGAAAATTATGGTAGAAAGTTCAAATGATGAACCTTTAAAAAATGAATAATTATGAATTATGACAAAACCAAGGACAGCCTCTAAAACAGATCAATGCAGTTAAATACATGTATATGTGTGTATATATGTGTGTGTATATGTATGTATGTATATATATATATATATATATATATATATATATATATATAGATGTGTGTATATATGTACATATATATACACACATACATATATATATATATCATGATGCTGAAGGTATATTGGTTTTTAAATTTTGGTACAAGGCCAGAAATTACAGGGGAGGGAGTAAGTAGATTACATCGGCCCCAGTGCTCAACTGGTACTTATTTTATTAACCCCGGAAGGAAGAAAGGCAAAGTCATCCTCAATGGAATTCGAACTCAGAACGTAAGGACGGACAAAATGCTGCTAAGCATGTAGCCTAGTGTGTTAATGGTTCTGCCAGCTTGCTGCCTACTGAATTCATATTATCTTCAACATAATATATATCATATATAATCAGCATCATTTAACGTCCACTTTCCATGCTGGCATGGGTTGGACGGTTTGACTAGGGACTGGAGAGCCAGATGGTTGTGCCAGACTCCAATCTGATCTGGTAGAGTTTCTAAAGCTGGATGCCCTTCCAAACGCCAACCACTCCGAGAGTGTAGTGGGTGCTTTTACATGCCACCGGCACGAGGGCCAGTCAGGCGGAGCTTTTTACATGCCACCGGCACGGGGGCCAGTCAGCGGCCCTGACAACAATCACACTCGAATGGTGCTCTTAACGCTCCACTAGCACGGATACCAATCATGTGGTGCTATCAATCGATTTCGATTGCCACAACAGCTCTTGTCCAACATAATCTATATCATATATATTATATTCTATATATCATATATATCATATGGCCAACATAATATATATAATATACTATATATATCATATATATATTATGTCCAACATAATATATATCATATATAACATTGTATATAGGCGCAGGAGTGGCTGTGTGGTAAGTAGCTTGCTTACTAACCACATGGTTCTGGGTTCAGTCCCACTGCGTGGCACCTTGGGCAAGTGTCTTCTACTATAGCCTCAGGACGACCAAAGCCTTGTGAGTGGATTTGGTAGACGGAAACTGAAAGAAGCCCGTCGTATATATATGTGTGTGTGTGTGTGTGTGTGTGTGTGTGTGTGTGTGTGTGTGTGTGTGAGTGTGTGTCTGTCTGTGTTTGTCCCCCCAACATCGCTTGACAACCGATGGTGGTGTGTTTACGTCCTCGTAACTTAGCGGTTCGGCAAAAAGAGCCCGATAGAATAAGTACTAGGCTTACAAAGAATAAGTCCTGGGGTTGATTTGCTCGACTAAAGGCGGTGCTCCAGCATGGCCGCAGTCAAATGACTGAAACATGTAAAAGAGTAAAGAGGAAGACTATATCATATATATATAATATATATCATATACATACTATGTCTCAACCAATTCTGCTAGTTGCTCCCACCCCACCCATTCTTCTGCTTACATAGATACATGGTTAGGAATATTGGTGGGAGGGAGGACAGCTGACAAAATTGCAGCCAGCAAATTGACCTCAGGACAATATAAGCCAAAGTCTACTGCGGCAGGATTTGAACTTAATGGACAGCAGCTACCTATTACAATGCTCCAATCATTGTACCGAACCATTATCTTATTTCAGAATAGATAATATTTAACTATCGAAATCATTAAACAACGTAATTGAATATAAATATCTGTCAGTTATATGGAACAAATAGTAATTTTAGATTTTCTTTCAGATTTGAATTGGTTTTAATAAGTATATTAAGTGTATAAGCACACTCACACGTGTGCGTGTGTATGTGTGTATATCTGTGTCCGTGTGTGTATGTGTATGTGTGTTGCTATCATTAACATGACGTAGGTGTTTTTTTTTTCAATGTCTGTAGTCATGTTCACATATGTAATGCGGAGTTGCCTCCCTTACATCGAATAACGGCTTAGCAATATTTCTTTGTATTCTGGTGTTCGGGTGTTTTTTTTTTGTGTGTGTGTGTGTGTGTGTGTGCATATATATGAAGGGAATGTTCTTTATGTTGCACGTATCGATTCTCTGTTTTTTTCGTTGTCCGAAAAAAAGTTCGTTTTTTATGTTCTCGTTTCTCATTCTGTCCATGTTTTCTTTTTTTATGTCCGTACTCATATATGCATGTATATATACATATATTTATGTATAAACATAATTAAGGGATCAGCAACAGTTGCTTCACCACATACCGAAGTTCAGAAATAGCAGCTAAAGTGCTGAAACTCCAACAGATAGCAGTACTTGTAACTCACAAAGGCAAAACAAGAAGAAAAAATAACGAACCTAACCAGTCGTAGTTAATCATAGATGCGTCATCATCATCGTCATCGTCGTCGTTTAACGTCTGCTTTCCATGCTAGCATGGGTTGTACGATTTGACTGCTGAACCGGATGGCTGCACCAGGCTCCAATCTGATCTGGCAGAGTTTCTACAGCTGGATGCCCTTCCTAACGCCAAACTCTCCGAGAGTGTAGTGGGTGCTTTTATGTGTCACCAGCACAAGAACCAGTCATGCGGTACTGGCAACAGCCACGCTGAAAATGGTGTTTTTTACGTGCCACCTGCACAGGAGCCAGTCCAGCGGTACTGGCAACGACCTTGCTTGAATGATTTTCTTACGTGCCAGTAAGGCAACGCTGATAACGATCGGGCTCAAATGGTGCAATTTACATACCACTGGCACAGAAGCCATCTATGTGAAATAAGTTTGATAAAAATTAATGTTAGTGGCAGCTGTATAGGAGTATATAGAAATAATCATAAGTGACTGTAGGTTTCCATTTGTTCAACCATAAATTCTACAGTCATTCTTCATCAAACAATGAGTGATGTACACTCATAATTTTTATACTGTGGGATGGTGTACCTTGCTACACACAGACATGTATAGATAAAGCCATGTAGGGATTCACTTTACAGTTGCTGAGCTTGCTTGAAATAGCAACCACATTTTCTTCAAAAGGAAGGACATCTGGATAATGTGACTTTCCCATATCCAACTGTATATGACAGTCTTAGCTACATTATTGCTGGAATGCCTTTTATCAGATCTTGACCACAGAAACTGACCAGGGTGGGGGCTAACTAGCATGAACAAAATCTGAACAAGGGTGCAGGAGTGGCTGTGTGATAAGTAGCTTGCTTACCAATCACATGGTTCCGGGTTCAATCCCACTGTGTGGCATCTTGGTCAAGTGTCTTCTACTATAGCTTCGAGCCGACCAAAGCCTTGTGAGTAGATTTGGTAGATGGAAACTGAAAGAAGCCCGTCGTATATATATATATATATATATATATATATATGTGTGTGTGTGTGTGTGTGTGTGTGTGTGTGTGTGTGTGTGTGTGTATGTTTGTGTGTCTGTGTTTGTCCCCCTAGCATTGCTTGACAACCGATGCTGGTGTGTTTATGTCTCCGTCACTTTGTGGTTCGGCAAAAGAGACCAATAGAATAATTACTAGGCTTGCAAAGAATAAGTCCCGAGGTCGATTTGCTCGACTAAAGGCGGTGCTCCAGCATGGCCGCAGTCAAATGACTGAAACAAGTAAAATAGTAAGGGACATAACTCCGTCTCTACACGCAAAAGGACAGGAAAATAAAAAGAAAGAAAAGAAGGAACTTGATATTTGTGTTTTTTATTCCTTCAAGATTGATAAAATCAGCAACAGTGAAAGACTGAGATCGAAATATAAGAAAAGGCTCCACATCTATTTCATACTCGAGTGATTAGTAATGTTTTTTGATTGACATCATGATCTAGTTCACCCATATAAGCACTGGAAAATGGCAGAACAGCAGTAAAATATGACCCTTTTGTTATCGTATTTCTGTTGAAATACATCGTCTTTGTTTCAATTAATTTTGAATATTATGAAGAATATAGTAAAATGACATTGTCATTAATAAACTGGTGTGTGGGACATGACAAGAACTTCGTTTTTGTATGTGGCTTGCAAGATTCTTTATGTGAATTCATGAGTTGAAGCATATTTTTATTGTGTCATTCTCTTTTAGTTCCTTATTAAATTAACATACTCACTGGCTCAATGACTATTGAAAAGGTTGCAAGTCGCACCGAAAATTTTAGTAAAAAATAATAAGCAAATGAGTGGAAATCAGACCGGTGTGTGTATTAAATTAATAAGGAACTAAAAGAATGACTTTCCCCAGACACAATATAACTCTTTTACTTGTTTCAGTCATTTGACTGCGGCCATGCTGGAGCACCGCCTTTAGTCGAGCAAATCAACCCCAGGACTAGGCTGTTTTTGGAGTTGGAGTTTCTTAAGCCAGATTTACTATGGTCAAATGCCTTTCTTGTTGTTGCCCTTCCCTTGTTTCTCAGCGAGGTAATATTCCCCTGTGGTCAGTGTCACTGGAAATGAATGACACTAACTAATACGACAGCAAGACAAAGAGACACAAACGCACGCGCACACGCGTGCACACACACACGCGTGCACACACACACACACACACACGCAAGCACACAGTAAATTCCATAAGGATATATTAGTAAGGTCATGATTTACCTCCCTTACACCATGCATCTTAACAACCGTTTTAAAATGTTGCTGAATAAAAACAGCACAACTTATTTTTATTTTACATTATTGTTGTTTATTTCTGTTAGTTTTGTAAAATTATTAGTATTATTTTTAAACATTGGTAAGGCTGCGAGGTGGCAGAATCGTTAGAGCGCTGTACTTATCGCTATTTCGCCCATCGCTACGTTCTGAGTTCAAATTCCGCTGAGGTCTACTTTGCTTTCCGGGGTCGATAAATTAAGTACCAGTTGCATACTGGATTGATTTAATTGATTGGCACCCCTCCCCCAAAATATCAGGCCTTGTGCCTAGAGTAGAAAAGAATCGTTAGAGCGCTGCACTTTATCGATATTTCACCCGTCACTACGTTCTGAATTCAAATTCCACTGAGGTAGACTTTCTGGGTCGATAAAATAAATAAGTACCTTTCTCACCTTCAAGATTGCTGCCCTTTGGACAAAATTTGAAACCCTTATTAAACATTGGTAAAAAAATTGCTCTGCAGCATCGATTCTGATTCTTTACATTGTGAGATCAAATCCCCACAAGGTCAACGTTGCCTTTTATTGTCATGGGGTTTGATAAGTACTAGTCAAGTACTTGCTGGCAAGATCAAGCATCCAGTGATATCCATTCTTTAGATCAGTGTCTTCCCTTGTGGTTACCATATTTAGAGACAATTTCACTGGCATCAGTCTACACAACACATCTTACGATCATGAGTTCAACATCCTAAACACTATGATGTGCTGCCACACCAAAGAAATGGGCCTACTCTCAGTGTATTCCAGTAGGCTGTAGAAACATTCACTTTCTATACCCCCTCTTCCACTATGTTTGCAATTTGTCCATGAGTTGTCCATTCATCTATGACCCTTGTAGTATATAAACATTTTCTATGTATGCATGCAAGTATGTATGTATTTATGCATGCATGTATGTATGTATGTATTCTGTATGTATGTATAAATGAATGTATGTATATATGTATGTATATACTTATATATATATATATATATATATATATATGTAAGTATGTATGTATTCTGTATGTATGTATGAATGTATGTATGTATGTAAGTATATATATATGAATTTAGGTATGTATGTTTGCATGTATGAATGTATGTATGTATGTACATGTGTATTTATGTACGTATGTATTTATGTATGTATGTATGTATGTATGTATGTATGTATGTATGTATGTATATATCTATCAGTTTAAGTATATATACTTAAATATATGTTTATTTATATATATATTTATATACAAATATATTTATGTGTGTGTGTGTATATATATATATATATATATATATATATATATATATATACAGAGAGAGAGAGAGAGAAATATATATATATATATATATATATATGTATGTATATATATGGGCCTATTTACATGTGTGTGTGTGTGTGTGTGTGTGTGTGTGCATGAATATATATGCATGCATATGTGTACATAAGTATGTATGCATATATCTGTACATATATATATATATATATATATGTATGTTATGTACACGTATATGTAAGTCCAAAAGACAGGGAGGGAAAAAAGAAAAGAAGAAAAAAGAAACAACAACTAAATCTAATGCAATCATTTAATTTAGTGACTGGTGAAGATCCTACTAGTTAAGATTGTTTGTGTTGGCAACTTTTGTAGCATCCTATCAAGTAATTCCGGCAGCTGCTTAAGAAAGCAACGAAGTTCACCAAAGAATTTAGACAATCAAAATGATGTTACTTGAAATAGTTGAAATGATTAAAAGTATTGGCTCAACACCCAGCCTCTGAGCCGTAGATGTGTGAAATAAGACAGACTGGTAGAGGAAGAGATTGGTTATGGATTTTTCTGGAATCTAAATTTAGACTTTAAATCACTTTAGATAAAAAGATTTTTCGAGAGACTTGTGGAGTAGAATGTGTATGTTATAAAGACTAGTTTGATTGGTTGATTGTGTGTGTATGTACAGGTATGTTAGTCCTAAAGACAGGGGTAGGTAGGGTGGAAATGATGATGACAACGACGATTAGGGTGAAGTTGATGACAATGATGATGGTGGTGATGATGATGATGATGATGATGGTGGTGGTGGTGGTGATGATGAGGTTAATAATGATGATGATGATGGTGATGATGATGATAATTAGGGTGAAGATGATGACAATGATGATGGTGGTGGTGATGATGATGATAATGAAATTGCTGATGATGATTGTGATGGTGACGACAACGACAATAATGATGATAGTGGTGGTGGTGAAGTTGATGATGATGATGACGATGATGATGATGGTGATAATGTGTGTGTGCGTGTGTGTTCATGTGTTAGTGTGTACATGTGCGTCCTTGCTTGGTAACAAAATACAGCAGCTAGAGTAAAAGGAGTTGGTAGGGGGTGAGGGAAGGCAGGTAGGTCGCAGGGAAGGAGGAAAAGAGGAAACAGAAGCTGTTGCCTTGAGACAGGGAAAGAAAGAGAGAGAGAGGGAGAGGGAGGAGAAGAAGAAGATGACCAGGTATTGCCATCAATCCAATTCAATGACAATGATTGAATAACCAAAGAAAGGAGGCAGGTGGAGTGAGGAACACAACGCTGGGTATGTGGCACCCAATAATGAAATAGGTGTGGGGGATGGGAAGGGATTAATAAGAAAGGAAGAGAGAGAGAGAAAGAAGAAAAGAAAGAAGGAAGGAATGAACAAATGAAAGAAAGGAAGAAAGAGAAGGTGAGAGAGATGGGAGAATGATGATGATGATAATGATGGTGTTCAGGGTGAAGGTGATGATGACGATGATGATGATGACAATGGCAACGAGGAGGAGGGTGGTGATGATGACAACAATTATGATGATGATGATGATGACGATGAAGAAGATGACGACGACGACGACGATGATAATGATACTGGTGATGATGATGATAACGAGGAGGAAGAGGGAGGGAGGAGGAGATTGAACTAACAACTGAAGGAAAGGAACATTCGAGAAGCTGATTCAAAGTAAGAGAAAGAGAAACAGTAATGGAAACATTTAGGGAGGAGGAGGAGGAAAAGGAGAAGGAAGAGGAGGAGAAGGAGGTGAACTAGAAGAAGAAGAAGAAGAAGAAGAAGAAGAAGAAGAAGAAGAAGAAGAAGAGCGAAAGGTTGAGAAAGAAAGAAAAAGAGAAGGAAGTGCCATCTTGATGGTGCTTTCCGGCTTTCCTTGATTATTTGATGTTCCTGTGATCTGAAATGGCAACAATAAAAGTGGTTCTTTACATTTACCAAAATATTTAAATATATCGGTGACGGAAATGGTCAGGGTTGCATATTAAGAGGCTGGAGGGTCGTAAGCAGAGTTGTGTAATGAAGGAGTCTTCTTTTACTTCTTCCTTCCTACACTTCCCCACCTCCTCTTCTTCCTCCTCTCCTCCTCTTCCTCCTTTAACTATTCCTTTCTTCTTTCTCCTTTTCCTCCTCCTCCTTTTTCTTCCACTATTTCTTCCCCCTTCCCCCTTCTTCTTCCTCCTTCCCCTCCTTTTCTTCCTTGTAAATAAACTAGCAGAAGACCACAGAAAAACCACCACTGTGTCTTTCCCAAATAATGTATGATCAGATTTTGGTATAGAGGTCAATGATTACTGAGGCATGCAGAGATGCACTAGAGTGTGTGCCACCTGGAGCAGCCCTTTTGTTTGCTGCCCCTGGACCCCACAAAAGACACATACTACCTACAGCAGACCCAAAATTGCCACACCTTTAAAAGTCCCACCAGTTACACTAGTGAAAAATGGCATCTAAAGAGGAAACAAGCTATTTAGTTCATAGATTTACTGTTAATACAGGTTTAAAATTTTGGCACAACGCCAGCAGTTTTGAGGAGAGGGGACAAGTCGATTTCATTGACCCCCCCCCCCCACAGCTCAACTGGTACTTATTTTATCAACTCTGAAAGGATGAAAGTCAAAGCTGACCTCAGCAAAATTTGAACTCAGAATGAGAAGATGGACAAGACGCCACTAAGCATTTTGTCTACTGTGCTAATGATTCTGTCAGCTGACTGCCTTGATTTACTGTTAATATTAATTGGTTCGTTCAGTGGTGAGCAGGCAGAATCTTTAGCATAACAGACATTTCTTCTGGTGTTTCTTCAAGCTTTACATTCTGAGTTCAAAGGCTGCCTTTCATCATTTTGGGGGTTGATAAAATAATTACCTGTTGATGTAACTGAATTTCCTTTCCCCTCAAAATTTGCTGGCCTTGTGCCAAAATTAGAAAGAAATATTAACCCTTTTATAAATTACAAAGAGTCCAAGCGTCAATACTTAAATCTTGTTTTCTTAGTAACAACATCAAGCTGAAGCGAAGAAAATCTACTCTTGGCCAACACATTTTATTATGAGTAATGTTGTGAGTAACTTTTCTAGGTAGACCTGGTGACAACACATTGCAGTTAATTGAACTTGTGCAATATGAAATTACATATTTCATGTGAAAACATGACAAAAACACCTGTATCTCATTTAAACCACGAGTTGACATTACAATTCACTCAGCCATTTTGTTTTTCCTTGTCTCCGCACATTACTGCCTCGACCAAACAATAATGACATTTAAAAACTTGGCTCACAAGCAACTAACCTGGCGAAGGTTTGATGGACAACAACTAAAATTTGGTTACTCTTAAGTATGTAACAGTTATTTAGAGGGTTTTAATTCTTTGGCTTGGGTGTTTTGCAAGAGGGAAAGTCGGTGGGGAGGGGGAAATGTAGAGAAAAAAGCTGTAAGCTGACAATGTACTGAATGTCTGGTTAAAGAAATGTTTGTTTAGTGTCAGGAAAATTCAGACACCAATTTAGTTGGAGTGCTACCAGCAATAAATTGTTGAGTCGTGTGTGTGTGTGTCTGTGTGTGTGTGGAGGGAATATGTTTGCAAATATAAACTAATAGTAGTGTTTCTGCAGTTCTGATATACGGTGCGGTGGAGATTGATTGTGTGATGGTATATTTTTGGAGACGTGTGATTGTGGAGGGAAGTGTGTGTGTGTGTGTGTGTATGTCAGCATGTGTTTGTGCAGACGAATATGTCTACACATGTGATTAGATTTGTGTGTGTGTGTGTGTGTGTATGTGTGTGTAGGTATGTCTGAGCAAATGAATATGTCTATATATGTGATTAGATTTGTGTGTGTGCATGTGTGTGTGGGCGGAAGTTAGTGCAAATGAATATGCCTATATATGTGATTGGATTTGTGTGTTTGTGTGTGTGTGTGTTTGTGTGTGTGTGTGTGTATGTGTGTGTGGACATGTGTCTGAACAAATGAATATGTCTATATATGTGATTAGATTTGTGTGTGTGTGTGTGTGGGTGGGTGTATGTGTTTGCGCAAATGACTATAAGATAAGATTTGTGTGTATGTGAATGTGTCTAAGTGTGCATGTGTTTATGTATGTGTGTACAAATGAATATAAATATATATACATGTAATTAACTTTGCATGCACGTGAACCTAAGTGTACGTGCATGCATGTGTTTGTGTGTGTGTGTGTAATGTACGCATCTAAGAGTGCATGTGTGTGTATTTATGAATATGTGTATACATGTGATTAACTTTGTGTGAGTGTGTGAACCTGTGAAAGTGAACAAGCATGAGTGTGTGTGTGATGTACATATGTATGTGTATGCAATGTGATGTATGCATATGTTTAAAGAGAATTATGATGTATGTGCATGTATATGCATATATAAGCGTAATTGTGTTTTTGTATTTAGTATCATAGAAGACCCTAGAGAGAGCCTTGTGGTCAAAAACCTCACTTTGCAGCTTTGAGGTTTTGGGTTCAATCCAACTGTAAGCTCCTCTTGGGGCTTGTGCAAGTGTTTTCTTTCATTGCTTCAGGTTAATCAAAGCACTGTGAGCAAAATTTGGTAGACAGAAACTTTTGTAGAAGCTTACCAAAGGAACTGTTTTGGTTTTGATGTAAGAGACTTAATCCATTGATGTTTAACTCTTTAGCATTTAAACCAGCCATATCTGGCCGAGATATGTTACTTGTTTTATGTTCTAACCAGCCAGATCTGGCCTATCACTCTTACACTCCAATCCCATTATAAAATATACAATCACATCATCAAAATTTCATAGCTACATGATTAATTCGTGGCTGATGCCAGTACCACATGACTGGCACACATGCCAGTGGCATGTAAAATGCACCATATGAACATGGTCAATGCCAGTGCCGCCTGACTGGTCTCATGTCCGTGGCATGTAAAAAGCACCATTTTTTTACATGCTTTTTACATGTAAAAAAAAGGTGAACTGGCAGAATCGTTAGTACGCTGGGCAAAATGCTTAGCAGCATTTTGCCTGTCTCTATGTTCTGAGTTCAAATTCCACCAAGAGCAACTTAGCCTTTTATCCTTTTGGGGCAATAAAATAAATGCCAGTGTAGCTCTAGGGTCAATGTTATCAACTTACTTCCAGCCCTGAAATTTCTGACCTTGTGTCAAAATTTGAAATCAACATACTTTGTAGTGTATTCATTATCATCATCATTTAACGTCCGTTGTCCATGCTGGCATGGGTTGGACGGTTTGACTGGATTTGGTAAACAAGAAGGCTGCTCCAGACTCCAGTCTGACTTGGCATGGTTTTCTATGGCTGGATGCCCTTCCTAACACCAAAAGAGTGTAAAGGGTGATTTTACATGCCGCTGGGTGCCATTTGCTTGACACCAGCATCTGTCACAACAGCAATTTTGCTTGGCTTGACGGGTCTTCTTCTCAAGCACAGCATAATGCCAAAGTTCTCAGTCATTGCCTTGCCTCCATGAAGCCCCAAGCTATATTATGGTTGCATAATGAAATATGGGACTTATCAGCAATTAATGTGGTTAGAAGGTTGCTTCCCAATCACATGATTAGAGGTTCACTTCTTCTGTATGATACCTTATGCAAGTTTCTTGTACTAAAGCCTTTGGCCAATCAAAGCATTGTGAGTGGATTTGGTTGATGAAATTGAAAGAAGCCCGTCGTATTTCACAGATGTAAACTGAAAAAAGCCATATGTTTATGTATGTCTGTGTGTGCATGTCTTTGTGTCAGTGTTTGTCCCCAACCACCACTTGACAATCAGTGTTTACATCTCTGTAACTTAACAGTTCAGTAAAAGAGATAGATAGAATAAGTATCAAGCTTAACAATAAATAAGTGCTGGGGGTGATTCATTCAACTAAAAATTCTTCAAGGTGGTGCCCCAGCATGGACACAGTCTAATGACTGAAACCAGTAAAAGATAGATGATAAAAGAGAATTATAGAATATTTCAAGAATACCTGAAGAGATAACTTTAAAAAGTGAATTAATAACACTGCTAATGCAGGTAAGACATACCATAAGCCTTTAACATACTTGGTGGAATCTCATGGTTGCATAATGAAATACAGTGTCCCTATCAGGCTTCAAGGCATTGGTCAACTTGGGTCTATGGCAAAAAGCACTCAAAGTGCCCTCCTGAGGGACCAAATCCCAAACCTTGTGGCTCAAAAGTAAATTTCTTACTCAAGCAACATGTACAATTCATATACAATAATAAATGTACACTAAATCCTTTATCTAGTTAAATCTAAAGAGTTGTATAACTTAACTTGATATTTTTATATGTTGATAGAGTTGTATGTTCATTCCTTATCAGATATACTCATGCTTTTATATTCTTCATTTTAACACATCAAAATTATGTTATTCCTGGAGTTGATGTGCAGATAAATTTGGCTAGTTTTGTATAACAGACAGGTAAAAAAAAACATTTCACACCAAAGTGTAAAATGTTTTTTTTTTCTTATATGTGTGTTTTTTGAGTTATGTCTATTGAATTTATCAGTGAAGATATGTTCGTATGGTTCTGTTGTGTGTGTATGTATGAGTGCATATTCATATTATATATATACATACATATATGTACTGGTTTGTTGGTGGTCGTGTGTTAATGGTAGTGAGTTGGTAATAGTGAATAGGTTTATTATTGATGTTGTGTTAGTCACACTGTCTTAGTAAAGTGGTGATTGTGTGTTCATCTTAATGTGTTGGCTATAATATTTTAGTTGTCGTCGTCATCATCATCATCATCATCATCACTTTTAACATTTAACATCCGTTTTCCATGCTGGCATGGGTTGGATGGTTTGATGGGAGCTGGCAAGCCAGAAGACTGCACCAGAGTTCACTCTGTTTTGGCATGGTTTTTACGGCTGGATGCCCTTCCTTACACCAACCACTGTGCAGAGTGGATACCTTATGGAATATTTTATGTTTTAACTTGTTTTCTTCTCACATACACACATGCACGTGCATGTGCACCCTCCCCCTCCACACACACATGCACGCATGTTCACACATACAACATATTTATATAAATACATCTGGCTACCTTTAGTTTCCAAATACCAAATTTACTCACAAGCCTTTCATTGGCCTGAGGCTATAAATGAAAACCCTTTCCCAAGGTGCCATGTGGTGGGATTGAACCCAGAACCATGTCGTAGCGAAGCAAACTTCTTAACCACACAGTCACTAGAAATAAGAACCAAAACAACTCTTAGCCATATAAGAGCACTTTTCTAACAACAGACTAGGGAGACAAGCTCCCCACCTACACCAAGTGAGACGGAATCATACCAGCACTGATTTTTCTAGTTAGATTTTCTGTGAAAAAGGGATGGTCATGTCTGGAATGTATTTGATCATAGGCCTGCTTAATCAGGAGTGAGGTTGAGGGATAAACAAATTACCAATAGCTACGGCAATAGCATCAGCAACAAGACACCACCACCACCTCGACTGCCACCAGCACTACTATAACTACTACTTACACCACCACCAACACCAACACCATCATCATCAACAACAACATCAACAATACATCATCATTATCATCATCACTGCCACAACAACAACAACAACAACAACAGCAGCAGCAGTAACAGCAGAGACCCTAACAATGCCAATGTTATTTCCTCCTGTCATATTTCAAATAATGATTGTATGACTGCTTAGCGTGGTCTATCTCACAGAACTTCTCAATCACACATCAACTGATTGCTCTTGACAAGTCACAAGGCCAACATTTTATAGGACAGGGTTTATATGGTAAATAGAATTGACCACTGTATATTACCATGCATGCATTTGTTTATAGTTGTGCATGCATATGCATATGTGCTTGTGTGTGTTTCTGTATGTGCTTCTATGTCCTTATCTGTAAGCAAAAGAGAGCGTTTATAATCCATTGGATTGTAAAGATAGCACATTACATGTGAGCATTTTATCTTTGACTAATGTAAAAGTGGTATTTTTCTCTTCCTTTTAAACAAAGGGTTAGTCACGGAACATCAGTTTTTCTCTTTTCTTTCCATCATAGCATACAAACTCATTCTAATTTATGAACTTATAGATATTTATGAACTTCACTATAAAAGTTTTCTCAATGCAGACCGCCAGTTTGCTCTGACGTTTTGCATTTTTATATCAGAGAAATCAAGTTGATTTGCAAAGCCTACTCTTCTTCCAGCTATGCTAGAAGTGAGAACTTAAATATAACAGTTAGCATGAAATACTTCTTTTTTGGAGTGGTGAAACTTGAAGGA
>NC_142941.1:42060756-42065756 GCF_046866305.1 Octopus bimaculoides | reverse complement strand
TGTGTGTGCATATATATACATACATGCATATATATGTATATACATATATATATGTGTGTATGTGTATATATATATATATATATATATATATAAAATTTGTAGAAATACATAAATCTGGAGGAGAAGCACACTCTAAGATGTAGAGCAGCGAATATAATGTAGGAGACCAGTTTATGAGGTTAGCCTGGGTTTCTCGCTTATAAGGGGTTTGGACTTAAACCATATCTTCGGACCCTAGACTCTGGTGGCGTATATATATACATACATACATACATACGTATATATATATATATATATATATATATATATATATATATATATGCAATATCACTGCATATCTTCAATATATTTTCATTCCTCCACTTCACTCTCCATTTCGTATCTTATCTAAATTAATTATTGCTTAACCATTTTCTCACACCGTCTCCGATGAAGGGATATAATAAATATCCTGGAAACAGCTGTAAGACCTTCTATTTATAAATGTTCTAAAATCTTCACAGCCTTGGTTTTTTTTATCTCATTATGAATTTTTTTTTAATATATATATACATATATATATATACACATACACATATATACATTTGTGTGTGTGTATATATATATATATATATATATATATATAGTAGATAGTTTCTGTTACCTAGGTAACCAGATTAGTAATGGAAGAAGATGCTCTGAAAGTATTTGTTTCTAGAATAAAAATTGTGTGGAGGTAGTTCAGAGCTATTATCTCTCTCTCAGAGTGAAAGGTAGACTATATGATGCTTGTGTGCAAACAACTATACTCCATGGTAATGAGGTATGGGCTCTGAATGCAGAAGACATGCGTAGGCTAGAAACGAAGGTAGCATGCTTTGTTAGTGCACATGTACGGCAAAGTGCAAATGTATTGAGAGAAAATTTAGGTATGAGAGGAATCAAATGTAGCATGCAAGGGTGAAGACTACATTGGTTTGGACATGTGATACATATGAATGAGGACAGCTGCATAAAGAAGTGCTCATCATTGAAAGTGGATAGCACACACAGAGGAGGGAGACCCAGTAAGACGTGGGATGAAGTGGTAAGGACCAATCTCAGGAAGTTGGGCCTCATGGAGGAAGTGACAATGGACTGAGATATCCAGCAATGTGAAGTTCTTGAGAAAACCCACCCCCATCAGCAAAACTGAGTTCTAGAAGTGCTGTGTGTCCCACCCATACTTAACAAGAAAATTTCTCACACACTCTACCACAACAAACGAAACTGCATCTCTACGTCTCACACTTCTGCATCATGCACTATGTTTTACACCAAGTGTTATATATATATATATATATATATATATATATATATATATATATATATATATATATATGCATACATGTATAAATCACTGTAGTGCTGCATCAGTCGGACTACTGAATGTTGTTATACACCGCTAGTCACAATTTGCTCCCATTCATCATTGTAGCTTTTGAATGATGCCATTTGATTGCCATGTGGTCAGACCAGCATTCTCCTGAACAGAATGTCAGTCCATCACAGAGTTACTCATGAATGAACTGGACTGGGCTAGATTGGAGCAAAGTGAAATGAAGTGTGTTGCTGAAGAACACAATGCACTTCCAGTCTTGGTATCTATACCACAATCCAGTAACTGTTGCTAAGGGAGTGCAATGGACTGCCTCCTCACTATTCAATGGTGCACCCTCAGATTTACAATGGTGCACTTATTTCAAAATTCCACCTTAGCATTATTACAAATTAGTCCCCACCCAGAATATTGTGAAGCAGCCACCAAGTGCCACAATCTGGTGACAGGCCAGCCATGATCTTGAGATCAAGAGTACAACACTATATCATGCATTTTCACTCATATATGTATATGTACATACACACACACATGTGTTTGTGTGTCTTCATGTTTGCATATCTTTGTGTATATGCGTATGTATACATGTTTACACAAACACATGCACACACACAAGCACACATGCACACTCATGTATGATAAGCATTTACAAGGTTTCTTCCAATACGTATAAAATAAATTTGCTTCCTACAATTCTTTAACTTCTTTAAACTTTAATTAAATCCTTAAAGTTGCTACACCTCGTAGTGTTGTATTTCAGAAGATTAACTCAGAGCTTCTGGAGAAATTTTGTCAAGTTTATACTAAGTCATCAAATATACAATGTACAAACATTGATTTGCAATCTGAATGTCTTTGCATGTTTGATTCTATTAGGTTCTGATCATCATCATCATCACATACCATGATGTCCATACTTGCATCATTATCACCTTCATAGTGCTTTAAAAATGTTTACAATTCCCATTGGAATACTCCTGAAGAATAAGTCATTGGAAAGAATCACCTGGTGCATCTTTCATTTGTTCCAGCCATTTGATGGGGGAATGGCCCTGAAAGGTTTAGTTGAACAAGTCAACTCCAGTACTTATTTTTAAAGTCTGGTTTTTATTCTATCAGCCTCTTTTGTTGGGCCACCAAGTTACAGGGCTGTAAACAAACCAGCACTCATTCTTCTACCGAGTAATTTTCTATTGACTATGTCAGGCACCATGTCTTTTAAAGTTAATATTACCTGGGGGTTGCTGCTGCTCCTTCACAATCTAGTTTTATACCCTCATCAATCATTAAAGTATGAGCAGGATTAAGAAGCTTCATTCATGTAATCTCTTGCTTGCAGAAGCCTGGCTGAAGCATGTTTGAATTCATTAAATTGCCTCAAGTTTTTGATTAGTGTACGGCTCTCATATTTTCAGAAATGCTGATGTAATACACAAATATACTACACTACTGCTGACTGAATGTAATTCAACTAATTAACAAATACTCACTCGCCAATGATAGACTCTCCCATCGAAGATGATGCATGAACCTTTTGCTGAATGATTTGTTTATAGAGATCAAGTGTATGTGCCATATATTAGATCCCTCACTCCATCAAATTGACAGGTTTACCACATGTCAGGGTATGAAGTGATCACAAAGCGATGTAAGATTAAGTGTTTTGCTTTAGAGCACAATGCACCACCCAGTCTAGGAAATGAAGCCATGATCTTGCATTCATGAGTGCATCATTCTAAACACTAGCTTTCAGATGGATTGTGTCTTCCCTCTACCATTTCTAATGTTACTGCTCTAACCTCTACTCCTCTGAACTAGCTAGATGATAACTGGACCCACATATCTCCTTTTCTGTCATTATCCCTAATTGGTGATGGTGGTGTTATACAAAAAGTACCCAGTACACTCTGTAAAATGGCTGGTGTTAGGAAGGGAATTCAGCTGTAGAAACCAAGTTGCCCCTGGCCTTGCCAATTCCTGCCAGGCCACCTAATCTATGCTAGCATGGAAAACAGATGTTAAATGTTGATGATGATGATGATATCTCGACTTCTAGGCCCCAAATGAAATACTTTGCCCAATCCTTACTGCTTAGAACTGCACTCTTTTTTTTTCTTCCCCAGCTTTGATTTATAGGTGATCAGATTAAATATCAGCCACATCTATCTCACTGGCCTAGGATGACCAGCAAAGATTCAAAAGAAAATGACAAGCAACAATTACTAAATGCAGTAAATGAATGTAAAAGGAAGTATTTGGGACCTTGAGAGTATTTCAGTCAAGGTTTTAATATGGAGAGAGGTAGAATAGTAAGCTATTGACAATGTCTTGATTCAAATAACTGAGATAAACCTGAGATGTCGTTCACAATGTGTTATATTTAATTACAAACCTAACTGGATATTTGTGCAGTCTGGATTGATTTCGATGAAGTAAGTTCATGGATAGTGAAACATCTTTCATGTCATTAAAACATTAATTATATCCACCGCTGATTTCTTACATTACAAAAGTCACCTCAGTAGTTTATAGATTACTTTAAGGAATGAGAAAGCAGCAATCAGCCATGATGTTGTCTTAACAAGCAAAGAAATAAGTGGTGCATATTCCATACTATACATTGTTCAGCATCCATAATAAAAACACCTAAATCACAACAGCTCAATTTTAGTTATTGAGAAATACCATGTTAGGATAAATTTCATTATTGCAGACTTGGTAGAATATTTTTGTCAATTTTCTGATCTGACCTTCATTATTAAACTGATAGACTTTAATTATTTAATGGTTGTGACAACAGGCATGCCATTGGTGTTAAAAAGTTGTTTTTTTTTACCAACAGCATGGTCTGAGTTCAGTCTCACCATGCAGATTTTAAAGCAAGTGCTTTCTACAATAGATTTGGGTTGACCAAAAAACTTGTGAGTGAAATTTGGTCTATAAAAACTGTGTAACAGACTGACAGAGTGGCAATTCCCGTTAAAAATAGAACACCTAATCTGCAATCTGGTTTAACATTACCAACTGGACAATGAATGCTTGTAGAAGAGTTCTCATTCAGGTTCTTTTCCTAGCAAGTTTACATGAGGTTGAAGGTGTTGCTTTTACATTCAAGTTCCATCTACATGGGATTAGTTAAATATGCATGATGTATGTAATAGTTAATTTTCCTTATCATATATGGTACTTTTTAATTATGCCATCAAATTCTGTCAGGGATGGTCTACTATCCCACCATCCTAAAATTAATAGACAAAATGTTCAAAACAATGTTGTGCTACAAGCATTGGTCCAATGAAATAGTGACTAAATGTCTTGACAGAATATAAGCTGTATCATAGAGAATAGTTATCTGCAACACCAAATGCAAGTTATAGACATACCATTCAGATTACATGTAAATTAATTAAAAAAACTTAGTCAGTAATTTCAACAGAACAAAGTGGTGTTCTGGCAGAATTGTTAGCACGCCAGGTAAAATGCTCAGCAGCATTTTGTCTGTCTTTATATTCTGAGTTCAAATTCCACCGAGGTCAACTTCGCCTTTCATCCTTTAGAGAGGGGGGGGGGTCGATAAAATAAGTATCAGTTAAACACTGGGGTCGATGGAATCAACTTATCCCCTCCCCTGAATTTGCTGGCC
>NC_142941.1:42023256-42055756 GCF_046866305.1 Octopus bimaculoides | reverse complement strand
GTCATTATATTGCAGCCTACAGCGGCAGAAAATTTGGGTTTTTCCTTTTCCTGTGTTTTTGTTTCACCTACATTTTCACTGGTATTACCTTTTCCCATCACGGGAAAATCTTTTTTTGATGCAATATTAAATTCCATCATATACTTTTTTTTAAATTGCCAAAAGTGACAAAGAATGACAAAATAAGTTCATTACCCAGCAACGGGTAAAGAAAAACAGTTCAGCAATAATAATTTCTTTTTTTCCCACAATAATTTTAAAACAGAATTTTCTGCCCTGTAGGGCAAAAATTACTGTTCCACAAAGGACAACAGTTCAGTTCAAAGCAAAATACACAAAAATATCACAATACCAGACAAAAACACATGGAACGAACTCAAATAACTTTGGTAACTGCAAATTACAATGCAAAAAGACTGTCTGCTAGAGATGTCAGTAGTTTGCTCACGTTTGCAATATATAAAATCTCAAGTGACATTCAGTTGCTGATCTTGCAACAAGCAAAGCAGCTAGTTATAAAATCTCTGTAAGAGATAAAAGCAGTAAATGTACTGGCAAGTAATGTTTGTCACCACTTCAATGTGGATGTTCTGTAAGAGCAAACAGTGCTGCAATTTTTTTTTACCCCAATTTCAGTTTTGAAATCAGCACCCCTGAATTAATAGAAAACATGTCTCCCACGTCAGACAACAAAATCCCTGTTCCCCAGTGTTATGGATTAAACATTTTATTCCCACTCAGTCTTATATATAAATGTATGTCTCTGTGCTTCTGTTCGTTCCACTCTACCTCTGGTGTTGGTTTGTTTATAACACCATTCAAAACAGTTCAGCAAACAAGTCTGATAAAATAAGTACCAGACATAAAAAAAGAATAAGTATTGAATGAGGAATGCAATTTGTTTGACTAAATCCTTGAAGGTGGTGCTCCAGCATGGCTGCAGTCCAATGATTGAAACAAATGCAAGAAACTAATATATTTTTTAAATGATATTTCAACATATTTTTTTCAATGCATAGAATTCCTTGGCTCTTCTACTGTTAACTTTACCGTCTTTTTTGTGTATTCTGGGCATTTGATTTTGACTTTCATTACTGTCGTTTTTTTTACTTATCTTATTGCTGGATTCTGTACTCTCTTACCTTTTTCCTCACAAGTTGTTGTGCACCTAAGCACTGTACTCAATTAATTCATTAGTATCATTACTAGCGGGACCTGCGAATATTTCACGGAATTAATGGTAAATTTATTAGGTTATTTTTGGAAACTTTATCCAAAAAAACCTGAAAACATAGCCTGTGCTGTGTCTGTCTCAAAAGACAGTCACTCTGCTAATAATTGAAAAATGAAGGAAATCGGAATACAATGATTACTTAATACACTTTATATACTTTATGCACAATTTTATAGACTTAATACACAACACTCTCCCTCTTTCTCTCTCACTCTTCACCTTACCCTCTTTTACTCATTCCTTTTTCTTTCACACTTTACTTTTCCTTTCAACTGATCACATGATAGAGTTACAAACGGGCTAAGTAATGGAGGGAAAAATCTCAGTTCAAACAAAAAATTACACATTTCACTCACCACCATCTCTCTCTTCCCTTCCATCCCTGATTCAACTAATCATGTGGAATCATTATGGACAGTCTAAGTAACGGAGTAACAAGCAGAATTATTATAAGATTATTATTTACTCTCACTAATATGGTGAACTGAAAGAATTGTGAGTGTGTTGGGAAGATGCTTAGTGGCATTTCATCCACTTTTATGTTCTGAGTTCAAATTCCACAAAGGTTGACTTTTTAATGAAGAGTGAACATGAATCCTGTGTTCTTGTTTGAGTTAAGATGTATGTACTGGTATGACAAACAACATCAAGTCAAAGTTAAACAAGTTTTTATAACAGTGTTCATTCTAAAGAGTATGTGGTTCAATAAGAGTCATATACATGTGGTTACATCTTGTGTGGTCGATGCTGAAACAGAAGAGAGTAAGAAATGCACCAGCTACATAATGAGGAAGCAGTAATGGCTAAAAGTGAAGCGTGCTAGAAGTCCTAGCTAGCTGTGTCAGTTGACAAGTGGCCTGCCTAGAAGTGGGGACAGTGAAAGAGAAGAAGATTGTTATCTCTCTTGGGTTTTTATACCTCCATAGCTGAAGTGCCATCACAGCACCACCTACCGATGACAGAATGAGGGAACATAACTCTACCCTGTTCCTTTTAACCTTTATGGCCCTTGCTACAATGCTGCCTTTCAGGGTTGATGAAATAAATAGTAGTTGAACACTGTGGTTGATGTAATTGACCGGCCCACCGTTACCAAATTTGGGGCCTTGTGCCTATAGTGGAAACTCTTATTCACTCTCACCTTTCTTACATATAAAAGCTTTCTTCTAATTTTGCTCCATAACTGTACAAAAATTTTGCAATATTTTAGATTAATTTAGATAGAATTTAGAACCTTTCATAAATTTTATTACTGCATTTGATTTTAAAAAATTTCTTTTCTTCTCATTTTCTTCTGCTGGCTGGGGAGATTTTGCCACAACTTCCTAAATCAGCTATCAAATATGTCATTTTTACAAAACATTGACTTGAAAAATAATTTATAAATGATTATATAAATGTTTTTAAAAAATATGCTGCTTCATATATCAAGTTTTAAATGTTACTTTAACATTAAACATCAACTAAAAGGCAAAATATCAAAATATGAAATAGCTCTGTAATATAGAAAAGTAGAAAACTGATTCCATTAACCAGAAAACATTCACATATATATATATACAGAATCTTGGTAGTAAATATGTGTACCTCTTTATGATAAATTTGAATAGGTTTCTAATGAGGAATTGGACTTTTTTCTTTTTTTTATGAATGAAATACTAACTTATGCTTAGCTTGCATGAGATATTATTTAGCTTTTTTACAGAAATATGTCATAGTTCTTTGTCAAAGCTGATGCTGTTGGGTTTTTCCAGATAAACAATCTCTGAAAGGGATATCATCATCGTCGTCATTGTTGTTGTTGTCATCGTTATTTTAATACACACTTTTCTGTACTTGACTGTGTCAGACAGAATTTACTGAGGCAAATTGTCTACAACCAGATGTCCATCCTGTTGACAACTCTTATTTGTTTTCAAGCAAGGTAATATTTCCCCATGGTCATACATGCTTTAGTGCAATAATGGAAATGAATCATGTTCATTTACAACAATTACATGATGTCAAGATAACGAGATGCAAATATTCACAATTTCTCACAACACACACACATATATATACGTACATACATACACACATCACATATATAATTCTTTATTGCCCACAAGGGGCTAAACAGAGATGGAACAAACAAGGACTGACAAAGGGATTAAGTTGATTACATTGGCCCCAGTGCATAACTGGTACTTATTTCTTCAACCCCAAAAGGATGAAAAGCAAAGTCGACCTTGGTAGAATTTGAACTCAAAATGTAGTGGCAGACGAAATACCGCTAAGCATTTCACCCGGTGTGCTAATGATTCTGCCAGCTCACCGCCACACACCACATATATATATCCATACATATAAATTTGACATGGGCGATTCTTTCTTGTATATTTTCTTGTCTTGGGATTCACAGTCAAATGGCTGGGTGGAATTGCACGAAAAATTACACAGATGTGTAGAATGATCCGGTGGTGTTGCTGGGCTTTGTATTTTTTTTTATAGCTCCTACGGTTACCGAGATAATCTACTATAATAATACTCCTGTGTTTATGACTAAAACAGGTAAAAGAATATGTCTTCCAGGTTTTGTCCCATTTCTTTATGATGTGAGTTCAAATCCTGTTGAAGTAGAAATTGCTTTCATCCTTCCAGAGTCAATTGTATAAAGAATCAATCACTTCTAGGTTTGACTGATCAACTTGCTCTTCAATTTTTGGCCTGGCCTGACTTTGTACTAATTTTAAATTCAGTTATTATCACCTGCTTTTTTACTACCAGTTTCAATTGGAATTATGAGAAGCCAGAAAGTGGCACTATCTTTGATCTTTTATTTGTTTCAGTCTTTGAAGTGTGGCCATGCTGGTGCACTGCCTTGAAGGGTCTTAATCAAAATTAATTGAAGCAAAAAGACATGCACGCATATCTATCTATCTATCTATCTATCTATCTATCTATCTATCTATATATATATATATATATATATATATATATATATATATATGTATATGTATATATATGAAAAAAATACACACATGCACTTGTGCACCCTAATTCAGCCAGGTCTCCGTTATTATCTCCCTTTCACTCAGCTTCTTTCTTCCAGCCATTTCATCATGTTGAACTGTTAATCCCTACACATATTTTTCTCTCCGCATTTTTCATTCTCTCTCCTTTTTTTCCTCTTAATCCTTGTTGAAGAGGGTACGCTCGAAATGTCGAGGACTTTTCTACTTTGCACCTGTCTTTGTCATTTGTTTCCTGTAAATTTCAACCATATATATATACTTACATATATACATATACATACATACTTATATATATATATATATATATATATATATACACACACATACATACATATATATCTACATGACAGGCATCTTTCAGCTTGTGTCTATGAAAATTTCTCATGAGGCTTTATTCGACTATAGTTTTTTTTTTTATATCTTATATTTTTTTTTGCAACAAGACAGCTTTGAACAGCTTTCACCAGTTTATATATTATGCCAAAAGTTATTAGAAATCAATAGTGTTGTCATTTTAATCAGTAACAGAATATTTATTATGTATAGACTTAGATTGTCACAATGATAAATAATGTCAAATATTTCTATTAATAACAGCAATTTTTTCCCCCCACCAAAAATTATTTTTATTCGCCCACACCAAAGATTGAATATTTTAAATTCAAGTTTGATACACACCCATACACACACATGTCACAGACACACACGCCACACACAAACCACACACACACATGCACACAAACCACACACACACATGCACACATGCCACATGCATACACACACAAAAAAGAAAAAAATTACAGTATCCAGCTTTTAATCAATTAAAGAATCAATAATTAAATGTGATGATGATGAGGATTAAGGTGGTGGTAGTGGTGACAGCACCAGTGGAAGTAGTAGTTTCTGTGGTAGTAGTTGTGGTAGTGGTAGCTATGGTAGTTATGGTGGTTGCAGTAGTGGTTATTGCAGTGGTGGTAATGATGGTGGTGGCAAGGCCATCAGTAGCAGTGGCAGCAATGGGTGGTGGTGGTGGCAGCAATGGGTGGTAGTGGTAGTGGCTGTTGAGCTTGTGGTGGTTGTGATCATAGTGGTGCTGATCTGACATCAATGACGGTGACATTGGTGACTATGATGTCAATGACAATGACAGTGATGACAACGATGTTGACATTGATGATGATGTCGGATGCAATGATATTTTAATATCTTCAAATGATTTTTTACCCCCTCACAAATCAAATTAACATGGAGAATATAATTGCAGTAGATTACTCCCTAGCCAAGAAGTATTTCTACTTTTAGAATACTGAAGGCAGAAAATTATTGTTATTATTATCATTGTCAAGGTGGCAAGCTGGTGTTACATTCTCAGTTCAAATTTGGCCAAGGTCGACTTTGCCTTTCATCCTTTCGGAGTCGATAAATTAAGTACCAGTAATGCACTGGAGTCGATGTAATCAGCTTAATCCTTTTGTCTGTCCTTGTTTGTCCCCTCTATGTTTAGCCCCTTGTGTGCAATGAAAGAAAGAAGAAACATTAACACGCCGGGTGAAATGCTTAGCGGGATTTCATCTGTCTTTACGTTCTGAGTTCAAATTCTACCGAGGTTGACTTTGCCTTTTAGCCTTTCAGGGTCGATAAATTAAGTACTAGTTGCATACTGGGGTCGATTTAATCGACTGGCCCCCTCCCCCAAAATTGTACCTAGTGTAGAAAAGAATCATTAACACACCAGGTGAAATGATTAGCAGTATTTCGTCTGCCACTATGTTCTGAGTTCAAATTCCGCCAAGGTCAACTTTGCCTTTAATCCTTTCCGGGTTGATTAAATAAGTACCAGTTATGCACTGAGGCCACCGTAATCGACTCCCCTCTCCCCAAATTTCAGGCCTTGTGCCTATAGCAGGAAGGATTGTTATTATTATGATTATTAAGGCAGTGAGCTGGCAGAATCATTAGCACGCTGGGTGAAATGCTTAGCGGTATTTCATTTGCTGCTATGTTCTGAGTTCAAATTCCCCTGAGGTCGACTTTGTCCCTCATCCTTTTGGGGTCGATAAATTAAGTGCCAGCGAAACACTAGGTTTGATGCAATCGGCTTAGCCCCTCCCCACAAAAATGGCTGCCCTTCTGGCAAAATTTGAAACCCTTATTATTATTATTATTATTATTATTATTATTAATAAGATGGCGAGCTGGCAGAATCGTTAGCATGGGTGAAATGCTTAGTGGCATTTCATCTGCCACTACATCCTGAGTTCAAATTCCACTGCAGTCAACTTTGTCATTCATCTTTTTGGGGTGGTCGATAAATTAAATATCAGTGTTTCACTGGGGTCGCTGTAATTATTATTATTATTATTATTATTATTGTTTCATATATACACACACACACACACACATATATATATATACATACATACATATACATATAAATACACACACACATATATATATTTCTCACCAGTTCATCTTAGCATTGATTACTTTGCAAAACTATATCTCTATCTCTGTCTCTCTGTCTCTGTTTCTGTCTGTCTCTCTCTCTCTGAGAAAATATTGATGAATTGTTTCAGGAGCAATGACAATAATAATCTCAAGTATCTTTTAGAGAGATGCATTATTTTAATATTCTGTTCATTTAAATTTAGATAGAATCATTAATTTTATTAAAGCTTCCATAAAGATATTTCAAGCAAGCTCAGGTGATGGCACACCATCTCATACAGTTAGCTCTAGTGTTCTCTGGCATCTCTATAGCATTTCTGAATCAATGATGTTAGTAAGATGTTTAATTAAAACTATTAATCTCATCAACTGTCTACCTCAATCTAATTACCTGGAATCCAGTAATGCGTAAATTTACACATTATTTGACTAGAAATTAGCCTTGTTGATAAATAGAATTAATTAAATTATGTGATTTCATAAAGTTTTGATCTATAAGAACTCATCAGCCCTGGCCTTAGCATATAATTATTATGTTTTTCTCGAGTGAAAGTGGCTCGTCATTGACATCTCCACCACTGCTACCACCACAACCACCGCCGCCACTGCCACCACCACCACTGCCACCACCACCACAACTACCATCATCACCACAACTCTCACTATAACTATCACCACCACCAAATCATTACCACTACTATTTCTAACACCACTAAAGCCAGTACCAGTAGTAGCACAGCAGTCTCACTACCACCACCATCACCATCACCACAGCCACCATCACTAACACCGCCACTACCACCACTATCACTGCTTCTGCTGTTTCCATCATCATTACTACTGCCACTGCCACTCCATCGCCTCCATCTTTACCACTGCCTCTACCATTACTACTACCACCATATTCCATCAGTTATAATGATGACTGTTCTAGTTGATCCAATCAACAGAACAGCCTGCTCATGACATTAACGTGCAAGTGGTTGAGCACTCCGTGGACACACATGCCTTTAATGTAGTTCTCAGGGAGATTGACATAACACAGAATGTGACAAGATTAACCCTTTGAATTACAGGAACAACTCATTCTTGCCAGCTGAGTTGAGTGGAGTGGAGTGGAGTGGAGTGGAGTGGAGCAATGTGAAATAGAGTGTTTTGCTCGAGGACATGACATGCTGCCAAGAAAGAAACTCACAACCTTACCATTGTGAGTCAAATGTTCCAACCACTAAGCCACATACCTTCACAACTACCACAACCACCAAACTACCACCACCACCACTACCACCGCCACCACCACCACCATCATCATCATCATCACTAGTGCTGACAAGACCATTAGTAGTACCATCTTTTTTCCGTAATTGCCATCAGTACCATAAGTATTTTTCATCCCCACCACTGATGCTGTCCCCATTAGTATCAGTTCTATCACTAAAATCACCATGGATGGTCATAGATGGAATGTCTTGGAATAGTGGACTGCTTGATCGTGATTGACTTAGTGCTAACCAACAAGACAATAACAGCGGCAAAAAGATGGATTTAGTATAGATCATTCAAGTCTTGTTTTGCTCATCATACTGAGGAGTGAAATTCAAATCGAAATAACCTTGTTCACAATGGTTAAGTGAGATGTACAAATCAGAATTGTCTAGTTCACACACTAAGGTGTTATATCCAGATCGAAACTGTTTCATTCATCATCTTGTTCACCATACTAAAGTGAAAGGTGTGGATCAAAATTGCCTCGTTTAACAAAAGTGAGACATACCGATCTTAAATTATATCTTTCACCATATTAACATGATACAGATTATGATTCGCTCAATCATCATACAAAGGGTGTGAGGTATAGATCACATTTGTCTTATCCATCATGTTAAAAGGAAAAGTACATATTATGATTTTTTTGGTTCACAATAGTAAAGTATGACATATAAATCATATTTGTCTTGTTCACCATACTAAAATAAGAACTTCAAATCAAAGCTGCTTTGTTCATTAAGTGAGATGTTCAAATCAAAGCTGTTTAGTTCACACACTAAGGTGTTGTTATATTCAGATCAAAATTGTCTCATCTACCATCTCATTTACATTACTAAAATGAAACATACTAATCACAATTATATGAGGGGGTGCTGAAAAGTTCCTGACTTTGAGTAAAAGAAAATACAGAAGGATCAGTTAATTATGATTTTATTCAACATATTACCCTCTCAGATTCATGCACTTATTGCAACAGTATTCCATTTCTGTAAAAGAACTCAGAAAGCTGAGCCTCTAAGCCTCTAACCAGACCCTTTACAATACCCTTAAAGCCAGGAACTTTTCAGCACCTTCCTTGTATCACTCAATAAAAATACAGATTATGATTCCCTTGTTCATCATACAAAGAGTGTGTGGTATAGATCATGTGTGTCTCAATCACCATATTAAAATGAAAAATGCAGATTATAATTCATTTATTCACTATACTAAAGTGTAAAGTATAGATCATATTTTCTTGTTCATCATATTAAAGTGAGAAGTATAGATCATAATTAACTTGTTCATCACATTGAATTTATTAAAGTAGATCATAGCTGTTTTGGCCATCAAATTAAGATGGGAAATGATTATGAATTAATAAATATACATAGTCATAATAATCAAATTTTATCAAACCTTATTACTGATAATTGATGTCAAATAATTTTCTTCCAGACTTACCTTTAACTGCAATTAGACCTCCTATAATAAAACATATATAGGTGCAGGCATGGCTGTGTGGTTAAGAAGCTAACTTTGTAACCACATGGTTTTGGGTTCAATTCCACTGTGCTGCACCTTGGACAAGCGTCTTTTACCAAAGCCTCAGGTTGACTAATGCCTTGTGAGAGAATTTGAGGGGCAGAAATTGAGGGGAAACCTGTCGTGTGTGTGTGTTCATGTCTGTGTATGCGAATGTGTGTATGTTTGTGTGAATGTGTGTGTGTGTGTCTCTCTCTCCAAGATGTAGCTCACCCTTTGAAACAGTACATTATTCATCTCCCCGTGGTTTATGTTTTTTCTCAAGACAACCAAAACTTTGCTGTGTGTATTTTGTCGATGCACACACCACACCGATTTTTCTCAGAGTCTGTATATTTCTTTTCTTTTAACCTAAATAATCTCTATAAATCAAGCTAATAACGGAATTATCAGCAATGTGGTTACTTCCATGGTCAGTGAACTCTAGAGTAGGTCTGTGTGGCTGAGACGACAAGGTTAAGCTACTGTATAAGGTTGTTTAGGGTGAGGTTTGTTGAGGTTAAAATCACAAGTCCGCATATTCTTAGCATTATTTAAGCAGCTCCTCAAATTGTTTGTCATATGCAAGGCACAAATAATTTAAAAAACGTAAATTTGTGATATACACATTCATGCACTCTTTCTCTCTTTCTCTGTATATGTAAACACACACATACACAGATGTGAACATACACACACACACACACACACACACATATGCATATACATATATAAGTATGCATATGTATAAGTGTATATGCATATATATGAAGTGTACATAAAATTTAGATATATATATATATATTTGCGCATATATATGTATATATATATACATATGTATATATATAGAGGCAAAAATATTGTGATGGACTACATCTATATGTATATATATACTTATATATATACACACACATCACACACATTCATATATGTACACACATATATACACATTTATATAGATGTATACATTATATATATATATATATATATATATATATGATGGTACATACATATATATATATATATATATATATATATATATGTACCATCATCATTTTATGTGTATGTGTATATTTACATTTACGAGTGAGTATCTATGTATGTGCATGGTTGTATGTAATTGCATGCTTGTGTGCACGTTTGTGTGTGTGGGGGGGGGGTGCATGCCTGTAGCCAGTTTGGGAGTATGTAGGTATATACTTTGGCCTGCTCATGTATTTACATAAGCAAATTCACAATCATTCCCAAATATAAACATAAGTATTCTTTTATGCACATAATTCTACATATAAATGCATTATCAACCTGTCTATCTATCTAACCAATATGATTATATGCTGTCTCATTCAGTTTATCCATCTGTATCTCTTTCTCTCTCATTTACATATATATATATATATATATATACACACACACATACATACATACATACATATGTGTGTGTGCACATACATACATGTACATGTGTATACACACATACATGAGCCTGCATATACACACATGTCTATATATATATACACATACATGCATGTGTCTGTTTGTGTGTGTGTGTGTGCATGCATGTGTGTATAT
This sequence comes from Octopus bimaculoides, assembly GCF_046866305.1. Classification (NCBI taxonomy): domain Eukaryota; kingdom Metazoa; phylum Mollusca; class Cephalopoda; order Octopoda; family Octopodidae; genus Octopus; species Octopus bimaculoides. The sequence continues at coordinate 42,044,716 of NC_142941.1, read as the reverse complement.
ACGTGCATGTACATATACATGTATATATTCTATATGCAAGTGGGTATATATGCACACATGCATACACTCAAACATATATATTTATTCATACACACAGAGAGATATGTGTATAAACTTATATACATACATACATATACATATAGATATATAGATACACGTTCACTCACACACACATAAATACATGCACACAGAGATAATTACACACACACACACATCTTCACAAACCTATACTAGTATATGAATATATGAATTTATGAAGAAATGTCAAGATTACATAAAAAAACCGAAATAAGATGTTAGAGAGAGGGATTTAGGAATGCAAAGAAACGTGGTCTTTGAATATTATTTGTAGATTGTATATCTTCTGTAGATCTTGAGAATTATAAAGCACATCCATATATTCATGTAGCTATATTTGGTGTCCACTGAAGAAATATATATATGCATGTCTATATGCAATTATGAATATATGCATGACTGTATGAATGTCGTGTGTGTATGTTTATGTGTATGTATGTATGTATATATATATATATCTTATTATCTTTTATACATCCAACCACGTGCTTTCACATACCAACTTTCTCACCTATATATATATATATATATATATATATATATATATGTATACATATACATTCATACATACATATATATATATATATATATATATATGTATGTATATATGCATATGTATGTATATATATATGCATGTGTATGTATATATATATATGTATGCATGTATGCACACATGCAGACACACATACACGCACACACATGTATGCATATATGCATATACATACGTATATATATATATATATATACATACGTATATATATAGATATATATATATATATATATATATATATATATACATAGGTATATATATATATATATATATATATATATATATATATACCCAAATGTATGATTTTGTATATGCGCATATATGCATATACATGTGTGTGTGTGTGTATGTATGTGCATATTTTGGTGTTTCTGCATGCATAATTAATTCATATTTATATGAACACGCATATATGTGCATGTGTGCACATGTATGTATGTATGTATGTGTGTCTCTGTGTGTGTTTGTGCGTGTATAAACAATTTTCATATATGGGATGTTAGAAGATATGTCTCATCTCTAATCATGTTTTTTTTTTACAACAAAACTTGAATCTGTTAAATTATGCTTACGTAACAGAAGCATATGGAGCCAATAAGATATTTTGCATGTGGTAATTCAAACTGCAAAAAATAGCAGCTAAAACTCCCATTGAATGGTATTAGCTATCTCAAAATAAAAATGGAAAAAGGGACACATTTGATAATGTTGTCTCTTGTACATTATATTTTAAAATGATTAGAAAAATTAGATGACTAGGTCATAGCTTGAAATCCTTTGGTCATATATTTGCTGGATTAGGGCTGACTTGGGATTCAAAAACAACAGAATTTGGTAAAGTCAGTGGAAAAAATAAGAGAGAGAGAACACACACACACACACACACACACACACATCTATACATATGTGCATATCATCATCATTATTTACTGTCTGTTGTCCATCCTGGCATGGGTTGGACAGGTTGATTGGGCTGGCATGCTGGAAGGCTGCACCAGACTCCATATACATAAAATACATATACATACTTTTAAATATCAGAGAGAGAGAGAGAGAGAGAGAGAGATAGAGAGAAGGAGAGATTAAGAATGAAGACATAAGCAGGTGTGTTGCCGCAAAGGAGATACATGGTTACCCAACTTGTGGGAAGTGCGGGAAAAGGGGAGAGAGAGAGAGTGGGAGGCAGCAGGATAGAGATGGTGGCAAAGTGCCAGGTATACTCTCAAGGAATGGAGATCAGAGTAAAAATGAAATGTTTGAGTAAAGGAAGAGAGTGATATAGATGGTGACAAGAGCCAGAGCATGCTCGTGAGGTTTGAACATCATAATATAAGTGGCAGGATATGGCAAAAGAAGCATGATTAGAGAGTGTGGAGGAGGGGGAGTGAGTGGCGAAAACCTGGGTATATAGAGAGTGGGGTGGGGTGGGGGCTATCGGACAGCAGTGATACATGTATATATCTATGTGTGTATGTCTTGACAACCAGTGTTAGTGTGTTTATGTCCCTGTAACTTAACACTTCAACAAAAGAGACCGATAGAATAAGTACCAGGCTTTAAATATAAGTACTGGAGTTGATTCATTTGACTAAAAGGTAGTGCTCCAGCATGGCTGCAGTCTAATGATTGAAACAGGCAAATGATAGAAGATAAAAGAGAAAAGATATATATATATATATATATATATATAACTGGGCAACCTGAAGATTAGGTAGAAGACTCTTGCCCATTGTATTACCCAGTGGGATTGAAACTGGCATCCAGTGGTTATTTAAACAAAACTATGCCTGCACCCAGGTAAGGAGAAATTTTTAAGACAGAGGTTTACTTCCCCCCAGGATATACTAAACAGGAATAAAAGCCATCTTTTTCCTATCTGCTAAGTTAACGCTTTAGCACTTAAAAAGCCATACTGGTCTACATATTGCACCTACTTTATGTTCAAATTAGCCAGAACTGGCCTGTCACGCTTACCTTATAATGTCATTTTGAAAATAAGCAATCACATCTTTGGAATCTTAAAACTACAAGATAATGAATGATTAATTCAAAACAACATGAATAAATAAGCATTACATTTGACAGATCAATCTGAATCCTAAAGGGTTAAGCAGGTGAATTTATTATACAAAGTACAATAACATAAAGTAAGAATGTTCCTTGAAAGGTTTTGAACTTGCAACCTATAGGGCAAGAGTCCACAAATCTTAATCACCCAACTACTACAATAGCAGTGTAAACGTATAGAAAGAGAAATACTTTTATACAAATGATACAAGAAATACTGCTTAACAAACCAGAAAAACTGCCTTGTCCATAATGGGTGTCGTTTTCTTTTCTCTATTCTTCAGCCAACTGTTCACTGTTGACTGACCTGTAGAAATTGCAGTTTGCAATGTTTTTATTACAAATGGCTTCTGCTTCATGCCGCATTCATTGAGCATCTTCATTAATAGATATTGTATTTTTATTTACTGACATGCTATGTTCATTGTCGTTCACACCTTTATTAATATCGCAGAGCTACATTTCATGTCACTGAATAATTCAAAAGTTAATACTTTCTCTTGCCTCTGATCTGACTCTTTTATATTATCAATAACAGACATCATCTGCTCAGCGTCTGTCATTTGTTAGATCTCATAAAAAGCAGGTTTTCTTTTTTTTTTTTTTGTTTATTCTTCAAAGCTCTGGAAAACCATAACATTAATTCATAAATCTATAGACACATCATAAATAGGTTGCAGTGTAGTTCTTTTGAAGAGGATTTAAATATCTTTCTCAGCATCAAAATCAACATTTTAAATTGTTACCTATAAATGAATAAATAAATATATTTGAGTTGGAGGAAGGAGCCATTCTAAATACAGAATATTTTCATCAACAATTTAGACATCTTTATACACGTGACCCACAAAATTTGAAAACAAGATATCCATCTATTGTATATATTCATGTGAATGTTGTGAATGAGATTTTTATACCAGATTTTTAGACCAAAACTTGAGAGAATTGATAATTACATGGATACTAGTTTGGTGGGACTGAAATTTAAGGAACAATCTGAAGTACAATATCAGTAATAGGACTCCCAATGATGTGTTAGTTGAATAAAAAGGAAACAAAAAAAACTTCTGGTAATAATACCAGTATAGGAGCAAGCATGGGTATGTGGTCAAGAAGGTTGCTTTGCAACCACAGGTTCAGTCTCACTGTGTGGCACCTGGGAAAGTGACTTGTACTATAACCCTCAGCCAATCAATACCTTGTGAGTGGATTTGGTAAATGGAAAATGTGTGGAAACTTGACATATGTGTGTGTGTGTGAGTGTATTGTGTGTGTATATATGTATATATATGTATTTATATGTATGTATGTGTGTGTATATATATATATATATATATATATATATATTTGTACATATGGATAATGTGTCAATTCACTACAGCTGTTTCCAACAAATTTTTTATTGATTAATGGAGACATTAACATCATTAGATAAATCCGTTTTCATCAGATGAATCCACGAACCACAGCATTCAAAAACATTCAAAAGCCAATGAGATGTGCATCTTCATGATTCTATCACCCTTGCTGTGGTTCATGTATTCACCTGATGAAAATGTTTTTTTATAACGATGTAATATCCCCGTTAATCAACTAAAAATTTATTGGAAACAGTTGTAGTGAATCAGCACATTATCCATCTGTTGTTATTTATATTTCTATTATCCATCTCTCTCAGAAGCTGCTCCTTCCATAGACCCAAAGTATATTATGGACCGTACATTCTTGACTAGCCTCAGGGCTATAGATATATTTGTACATAGATATTTAAGTATGTAAATATGTGTGTATATTTGCGTTTGTGTGTCCTCACCCCCATCCCTCCACTTGACAACCGGTGTTAGTTTGTTTATAGCCTTGTAACACCTCAGCTCAGCAAAAGGTACAAGTAGAATAAGTGCTACACCTTAAAAAAATGTACTATGCAAGACATCCAGATCTTAAATTATATCTCAATTTTGATCCACACCTCTCATTTAAGCATGGGGAATGAGATGGTAGATGAGACAATTTTTATCTGAATATAGCACCTGAGTGTGTGAAGTAGACATTTTTGATTTGTACATCTTAATGTACAAGGCAACTTTGATTTGAATTTCACACTTTAGTGTGGTGAACAAGGCAAATATGATCTATAATCACACTTTACTATTGTGAACCAAAGAATCATAATCACTACTTCTCATTTTAACGAGACAAATATGATCTATATCTCAGTCTTTGTTATGATGTATGAGCAAGTCACAAGCTGTATTCTCATTTTAATATAATGAGTGCTATAATTTAAGATCGGTGTGTCTCACTTTAGTATGTGGTGTGGGACAAACAGACACAAAGACACACACATAACTGTATACATATATACAACAAGCTTTTTTCAGCTTCCACTACAAAATCCACTCACAAGGCTCTGGTTGACCAGAGGCTACATTAAAAGATACTTGCCCAGGGTGTCACACAGTGGGACTGATCCTGGAACCATGTGTTTGGGAAGCAAGCTTCTTACCACACAACCATGCTATACATATATATATGATGGGCTTCTTTCAGTTTCCATACACCAAATCCTCTCACAAGGCGTTGGTTGGCCTGAAGCTATAATAGAAGACACTTGCCCAAGGTGCCATGCAGTAGGACTGAACCCCAAACCATGTGGTGGGGAAGCAAGCTTCTTACCACACAGCTGCTGTGTGAGTAAATTTCATGGTCATTCCCTTAATGACATTAATTATTTGCTAAAAAGTAAAACTGCCGTATATTTTGCTTCTGCAATACAATTTTAGCATTTCTTGTGAATATGGTTTTCATATCCACCACTAAAAGTATTCGATTCTTGCTCTGTAAAGTGATATTCAATACAATATGTGAAAAGAAAATCTGAAAAATTGTCTTCTATGAATAGTATCATTGAGGGTGTCTCCACTTCTTGAAGTATAAGGAAAGGTTTTTTTTCTGAAAGCTAGGGGACTAAAACTGCATTCTACAGTCAAAGGATTAAATTAATTTTGAAAATAATGAAGATTTTAGTAAAATAACTTTGTCGTAAATCAGTTGGTGTATGGAACATAATACAGAATTTTGAAGGCAAACTTTAATTGAGATCTCTTTAAAACAAGGAATATGCACCATATTATAGAATCAGAGGAGATTTCAAGTGGGTTGATATCAATAGGGTTAAGGTTATGAATACCGAAGTGAAAAACACAGGGAATTTAAATGAATTTGCATGTTTTATTTAAGCGTGCAAACAGATATAGAAATTTTTATATGACTTTAAATTACAATTATATAGTAAATCTTAAAACATTTCAAACATTAAAATTCTATCAAAAATCACACTGTTCTTCATCTCCAGCACTGAATAATCCTTCATGATCATCCATCAAGGTGAATAATTTCATTGTACAAATAGTCTTCTTCATTGCTGTCCATAATTATAGGTTGCACATCATTATAATCCTCATCGTCATCAGCGTTTTCTTCTTCTCCTCCTCCTTCGCCTTCTTACTTTCTCTTGTCCTCCTCCTCCTCACCACCACCACCACCACTACCATCATTAACGTTGTCCTCATCGTCATTGTCATCGTCGTCGTCATCATCATCATCATCCTCATCGTTTTTATCTTTGGAATCATCATCACTGTCATCATCAACGTCATTATAAAATCACCACCACCACCACCACTGCCACCACCAACATCATCATCATCAACATCATTGTTGTTGCCGTTGTCATCAACATCATCATCTTTACCTCCTGTACTATTCTATGCATTTAAAATCACACACATCTTGAATTTCATGACAAATATTAGCTTTTATTTCATTCCCTTGATTAACAATTCATCCACAGATTGTGGACAATGACAGATCACACACACCCATGTAAGAATTAAAATTTTATCAGTTCCCTTGGGCTGAAACTATTATGAGGACCCCAATACTATTTTCAATAACTGTTTATTTAATCTCTGGGGATTGTCTAGATGGCTGAGTGACCCACGGTAACAATCTTTGAAAGCTGTGTCTTAATCCAGCATTATTGCTCATGAAGCCTTTCTCAGACTAAGACATTACAAAAACAAGTGTAGGGACTTTATACAGATATCATACTAAAGTAGTTTATACTTAATAATGAGTGAAAGGTTATGGCTCAGTGGTAAGAGCATCGGACTCACAATCATGAGGTAGTGAGTTCAAATCCTAGACTGGAATTGAACAAGATGCTTTATTTCATGTTGTTCCAGTTTACTCAGCTGTAGAAATGAGTGCAATCTCATGGTCATCCATGACCAAAGGGGTCTTTACCCTAAACATAATAATGCAGGCATGGCTTGCGTCATTAAGAAGCTTGCTTTGAAGCCATGTGGTTTTAGGTTCAGCCCCACTCTGTGGCACCAACTATAGCCTCAGACTATCCAATACCTGGTAAGTGAATTTGTTAGATAGAAAGTGCATGTGTGCATGTGTGTGTCTTTGTGCTTGCATTTGTCCCTCTGCACGGCTTGGCATCCATTGTTGGTTTATTTACATCCCTGTAACTTACAGAGGTTGAGAAAAAGAGACCAATAGAATCGGTACCAGACTTTAAAATAATTTCTGGGATTAATTTATCTGACTAAACTCTCAAAGGCAGTGCTTCACCATGACCACTGTCCAATGACTGAAACAAATGAAACATATAGTTTGCTTTATGCACATGCAATAAAACACCTCAATCCCATTTGGTAGAATTGTAATTTCTCTGTGTCTTTTCTTTGCAGCATAGACGAACACTTCAAGGGCCTCAGTTTGATACAAGCAGCAAAGCACTCTCCTAAACAATGCTTTATAGTAGCAACTTTTGGATAAAACTAAATAAATGTAAATGGTCTTTTGTCTATCTTGATTTGTTTGTATGTATAAAATACAGGGAGTCCCAAAAAGATTTACCCATGTTTAAAACTCTTCCTAAAGAATATCGGTTCAGGTAATGTTATCTGCATTTTACATAAAGATTTGCATATGTCTTTTCATATGTTCATGTCTCTATTGTTTTGTTCATCTGTAACAGGTTTGTAAACAAACGTGGTGTCAAAAGCAAAATGTGACCAGATTGGACTTTGCTATCTGGTCCATCTTAGAGAGTAATGTTTCTGCTTGCTCCTATTCAAATGTATCAGATCTGAAGAAAGCTCTTCTGTCTTCAGGGGTCAAGTTGGATGAAGAGGTGATACAACACTCATGCAATTCAGTGACCACTTGTTTGCAGGCTATGATCAAGGCGAAAGGTGATCATTTTAATATGTAATTACTGCAACGGCTTGGCAATTTACATTAGAACATGTGTGCCAAATTTCATTATCCTACCTTAAATTTATTTTTAGTAATTAAGAAATATCATCTTTCTAGGACAGGGGTTTTCAAACTTTTTGACTTGCGGACCCCTTTATATTTCAGGCTTTACCTTAGGGACCCCCTTATAAACGCTTATGAAATTTATACATAAATATTTGCTTAAAATAACATATATTTTTACATTTATTTATTTAACAAATAGGTTTATTGTTAATTAAAAGATTTCGATTAAAAAAAATATATAAAATCAAATTGCCCATAAAAAGTATTTGCTGTCCACGGACCCCCTGTCTTGTCCTTGCAGACCCCCTGTGGTCCGCGGACCACACTTTGAAAACCCCTGTTCTAGGACACCCTGTAAGTCCCAGTAATATTCTGATGTTTATTTAATAGCCATGCCTTTCATCCTCATCATCATCATTGTTTAATGTCAGCCTTCCATGCTGGGATGTGTTGGACAGTTTGTCAGGATTTGACCAGGCTGCAACCTGCACCAGACTTCTGTGTCTGTTTTGGCAAGGTTTTTACAGCTGGATGCCCTTCTTAACGCCAACCACTTTACAGTGTGGACCGGATATTTGCAAAAATATTTACCTTGTATTTATTTATATGGGACCAACACAGTAAGCAATTCAGATTTATCATATCGTCACATTGAAAGAAAGACGAGACAGTGAAAGGGCTTTTGCATGAGCATTTGAACTTACAGAAATAGGAGTCAAATCTCCACCAAATTTTTCTCTACCTTTTTACAGAAAGAACACATTAGACCTATGTTGTTTGGGATATATTATGTTTGAAAAAAAATGCAGAATGATCATGCCTAAAATGGCTTTAATTGTCAATAAATGCTGAAATGAGGCTTAGCAACAATAACAACAGCAGCAGGAACAACAATAACAGCAACTATCAAACTAGATTTGGCTCTAGGGAGGTAATAACATGAAAAATTGCATGAAACCATTTGGGTTTGCTTATCTCAGAAGCCAAGCAAACATGAAGCTAGTGGAAACATCCAATGCTATATTAAAAGTGACATCTAGCATTATTATGGAAAAATATTCAAAGCTAAGCATTTCATATTTTTCAATTTTGTTTTCTTTTTGATAATATCTCTCCATTTCTTTTCAGAGTGAAAGGTTAAGATTCAATGAGGCTTTCTTATTTTGCATAAGAATCCCTAGAGATATAAAAGAAAGGAGATACAAAAGTAAGGAGTTTGATTTCTAACATAATAGAATCAATCGTTTTTTTTAAAATCCAAAACACATTTTTGTTTTAGCTTGAGACAGTCACTATACCAATAATAAACACATGCATTAGTTCAGCTTCATTTCTATATTATTCATCAATTTAACTATTTAACAATTTAACCTATAGACCAATCAATTGTTCAATTAATCATTTAGCTAATCAATCAGTCAGTTTATGTATCAAAGTACCTTCATTATCATTTGTAACCTCTTTAATGACAAGCCCTAAAGAAAAAGCGAATTTCATCTTGAACTATCATCACTGACTCCCTTTTCTGGCTTTGGTAACCATGGAATGTAATGTAGATTTAGGAAAAATTGTATACCTCACTAGCCACTCACAAATACAGAGAAGTTTGTTTTAAGTACACAACAGCAATTTAAGATGTAGTTGAGTGTATCAATTTTACTTCATGTCTGTCTGGTTAGGACCATTTCCCATGTTGTATCAAAATATGAAGAAAAATTGCATAGTTTTATTTTCTTGAGATATTTTACAGTTTGCATTAAATATATTCAAGAAAGATATGTTTTATATATATATATTCTTAATGTTGTCAATATGTCTCTAATTAGAGAATATTTTCTCCATCGATGATTCAAGCAAAAAGTAAAAAATAAAAATAAATCAGAAAAAAAACAGAAGCAAAAAATTGAATTGAATCAAACTGAAAGCATTTAATTCTATTCTAGAATTTTGTGAAAATTTTGAATATATTCTAAAAAAGCTAAATGTATTGCCATAAAAGACGTTAATTTTCTATAAATTTTAAATTTATTATGTAACCAATTCCTTTACAATTGAAATAAATGAGCTGGTTGAAAAATATATCATGTTACATAGTTATCATCATATATAGTTTACAACATGACTTTAGCTTGTCTGCGAGCATATATCAATTAAAGAAGTGAGTTAACTAAGTAACTAAATTGTGTAATGGGCACAGAGGTAGGTAGTGCTAGTATGGGTAACAAAACACCACAGATAAATTATGCTTGTCTTTCATTAAGAGGAAAGTAGGGATGGTGAAATCAATAAGGGTATTTAGAAAAACAACAATGGAATCAGCATGGTTTGGCCACTGTTCTATACTTATCCTTTATCACTGGAAATAATGAGGGACACTCTCTGTGGTTGATTGTCTGACTAGAAATAGCAACCAACCTTCCTGAAAAGTGGGAAATAAGTATCTTAAGAAAGAATGGGACACATTAGATAATGTAGCCCTAGTTACAGCTAAAATGATAGATTAGACAAAGTTGGAATGTCTTTGATCAGAGGGTGGCTTACTCAAACATGGGTTTAAACAGCAACAATGACCTATATACAATAAGATAATGCATTGTAGCATAGTTCAGCACTATAGGAAAATGTATTGCTGAAAATTTAGCATTGTCTTGTAGTAGAGATTTCTTGCATAGACTTAGAGTAGTCTGGTTTCTAATGTATTCCACATTTGCAACTCTAACAAGGGGAATGAGTCCAAGTCTTTGGATAGGGGCCACCCAATAGAATTATAGTTTAGCACCATCACCTGGATCTTTGTTGCCTTTAACTGAATCCATGCTAGTCTTCAGATTATCAAAAACTTTCATCTTTTTTTTTTATCATAAAAACAGAGACCCTGAAAAAGGTCAGGATGAAATCATGAAAAATAAGTAACAAATAAATGGATGCAAGCATAACTGTATGGTTAAGATACCTGCTTTACAACCACAAGGTTTTGGGTTCAGTCACACGGCATGCCATCTTGGGCAAGTGTCTTCTACTTTAGCCTCAGGCTAGCCAATACTTTGTGAGTGAATTTAGTCGATGGAAACTGTATGGAAGCCTATCATGTGTATATGTACACATATATACTGTGCATGTGTGTGTATACATGTGAATGCTTGTGTTTGTTCATATGTTTGTTCCCTCCCATCACACACACACACACACCACATGTCAACTGGTGTTAATTTGTTTAGCTCCTTACAGCTTGGTGGTTTGGCAAAAGGCGCTGATAGAATAAACACCAATAATAATAATAATAATAAATATGAAGTCTATTTGTTTCACCAAACCCTTGAGGGCAATGCCCCTGCATGGATGCACTCTAGCATCAATGACTGAAACAAGTAAAAGCATACAAAATAAATAAAATGAAGAGAATAAAAATAAGAAATAAATAAAAATTAAGCATTTGCACTATTTGCTTTGAAGTATATTTTATGACAAAGAATAGTTTTGAAGTATATTTATTTGGTAATTTATTAACCTAGAGAATCACTTTCTTGTTCTTATCCTACAATGCATTACAGAATTAATTACCTGTAAATGATGAGAAACTATATGATAATTCAGTTAATTAAAAATCTTTAAGAGAAGGCAAATGTTTAGCAATTTGTAATAAATCTGATGTTAATTAAGACTGATACTTAATTTCTTTTGTAAAGGCTGCCTTTATCTTTTTATTTAAATAATATTTGTTGATTAGACAGATGATTCTCATTTATCTACAAACTATGCAAAAAAGAAAAAAACAAATAAAATAATTATAACAAATAATCAAAAAATCAAATAAGGAACTAAGATGTAAATCAATATAATAATTATTTTGTCTTTTTTTTTGTACTTGGTTTGCAATATTCTTGATATTAACTTGTGTGTTGTGACTAATTTTGTTGTACCTTGGTAGGGACATTACACCAATAATAAACACAGGCACTGGTTCCATTTCACTTCTTCATCTTTATTAGTTAATTGATTAACTATTTAACTTAGTAACTAATCAATTGTTTGATTAATCATTCAGTTAATCAATCAATCAGGTTTGTCAGAGTGCTTTCGTTGTCATTCATGACCTCTTCAATGCCATGTCCTCCCTACATCAAGTCATTCATGCAATACATGTCATTGAGAAGGCCCAAAAGAACCAAAAATGCATCTTATATTTTTGTTGGCCACTGCTGGGGTAATTTTTGCCTCCCTACTATAAAGGGTAAAGACCCCTTCGATCATGAATGACCATAGGATTGTACCTAGAAATTTCCCCTCTAAGGCAGAAGTCTGGACAAGGTTGTTTATGGAAGAGCAGCAGTCACCCATGCATACAACCCTTCTCTTTCCAAACTACTGATGTTATTCAAGGAAAAGACAAAGGCCGATACAACTTGGCACCAGAGATGTTGCAACTTGTTTCTACAGATGAGTGAACTGGAGTACTTTGAAATAAAGTGTTTTGCTTAAGAACACAATGCACAGCCCAGTCTTGGAATCGAACTCACGACCTCATGATTGAACCCGATGCTCTAACCACTGAGCTGTGTTTTTAACTCAGTTCATCCATTAGAGATTATATCTCAGTATGAATACAGCAATAACTGGCCTGGAGTAAACAGCTTTAGGTCTGTCTGTCTCTTAGTTTTAAGTTCTATACTTACATAGTTGTATGGATATGAGTGGGGATGCCCATGAGAGGGGTAGGGAGAGAGAAAGAGTTTACATTTAAAGTCAATGTTTATGAGAGAGAGAGAGTGAGAGAGAAGGAAGGATTTTTTTTTTTAATATGGTGCTTTTTAGATAAGAATCGTTGCATCTATTACTTTTATCTAATCACATTAAGATAATGAATATGTAATTTTCAATATTCTCTAAGGGTATATTTTAGTCATGAGAAAAGTCAAAATTCCCAGAAGGATGTCCTGAACAAATAAACAGTTGGTGGGAAGTCGTTTTTGTTTCCTTTGGTTCTGTTTCTCCCAGAGGTGCTGCAAGAGAGCACAGTTGTTTAATAATAAAAACAAACGATGTATTATTTGCTGCAATAAAGAATGTTTATGAGTGGCTAACATTTGACATTCAGAGAAATTATCACACTAGGTAATAATTAGCATAATGTCGTTAGAGGAGATAGAAAAAAGTTTTTGGGAAACTTAATATGGAATTATAGATTAATATATGTGTATATGTGAATGTGTGGATCTGATATATATGTATATTTACATGTGTATGTGCATATATATATATATATATATATATATATATATATATATATAGATAGATATAGATATAGATATATATATACTTGCATATATATGTGTATGAATAACTATATGTGAAGATGTGTACACACAAAGACATGCAAAGAAACACACATATACATACGTATATGTGTTTGTGTGTGTATACATACATATACATACCTATACACACACACACATTTATATATATATTTATATTAGCATATATGTGTATGTATATCTCTGTTTGTTTTTTTTTTGCATGTGCCTGTGCATGTGCAGTTTCAAATTGCATTTATTCCCAAACATCACATATAATAATAACAGAAGACAAAATAAAAACATGCATATACACCTGAGAGTTATTCAATATGGAGAAAATCCAATGGAAATAAAAACTGAAAAGTAGATAGTCCTCTGAGAAAAATCAACAATGCAATGTTATTGCAGAATGAAGCAGTAAATTTTTTTTTTGTTTCTTTTTTTGTTATCAATATTCATTAATTAATATTCTCCATAAATAATTAAATATGTTAAAATGGAAGTTTGATCTTTTGTCTCGGATCAGCCTGCTTCATACAAGAAGCTTAAACTGGAATTGTAAAGCTTTCCATAAATGATTATTGAACTCATAGAAATTTCTGATAACCTCAGGATCAATGACAGTTCTTTGGCCTTTTGACTGCTTGTTGACCTGAATCAGATTGGGTTCTTGCTGAAGTTTTGATATTAATAGGGAAAAATCGAGTAGTCGTATCCACCGAATTCTGTGTGTAGCAGGGCAGTAGTTGTAGTGAATTTAACCCTTTTGCATTTAAACTGGCCTTATCCAGCTTGAATATTCTACCTGTTTTTAGTTCAAACTAGCGAGATGTGGCCTCTCATATCTACATTACAATTTCATTCTTAAAGTAAAGAATCACATTATCTGAAATCTTGAAGCTACAAGATAATACATGATTAATTCAAAACAATATGAATAAATAAGCAATAACATTTGACAAAGTAACCTGAATGCTAAAGGGTTAAAGAAAGGCTTGCTTGATTTTATACTCACTTCTGATCTGGTGACATATAAGCCCCAACATTTTTTTAATACCATTTTTATACCAAATCACCTAAGATTGCCCCTGGTCTTGTGATATAAACTTACTGTTCTAAAGGATCTAAATTAAAACCTTGCATCAAAGTTTCAGGTTAATTTAAGTTCCAACCACCAGCTTAATCCTTTCTACTAAAGTTACAAAGCCTGAAACTTTAGGGGACGGCACACTTGATTACATGGACCTTGGTGTTTTACTGGTACTTAATTTATCTTCCCTGGAAGAATGAAAGGTAAAGTTGATCTTGGTGAAATTTGAACTCAGAACAAAGACGGACAAAATGCCACTAAGCATTCCACCTGGAATGCTTACAATTCTGCCAGCTCACTGCCTTGTTTAATAATGATGATAATAATAATAATCCTTTCTACTAAAGGCACAAGGCTCTCAAACTTGGGTGGAGGGGACTAGTCAATTACACCGACTCCAGTGTTTCACTGATACTTAATTTATTGACCCCAAAAAGATGAAAGGCAAAGTCAACCTTAGGGGAATTTGAACTCAGAACGTAAAGACAGATGAAATGCTGCTAAGCATTTTGCCTGACATGCTAATGATTCTGCCAGCTTACCACTTTACACAAACTTAATAATGGCATAGTTATTTTGTTAAATTCTTCTTTATTTTCATCATTTCCGATTTTGCTGTTCACAATGCAAATAATGATTTACTACCAGTTGACAGATTTCAGGGTGGATCAGTAAGCAGTTTGTTTTCTGATTTTTTAAGCAAAAGCCACTGGCTCTTGTTTAGAGTCAAGTTCTGGAGATGCTTCTGACTGACAAAAGCACAACATGTTCAAACACTGGTGTCCCAGAATCCTTTGCACCAAGGAGTCAAGTGTGTTATGAAAATATTGTTATCTTTAAAAGAGAAGTTGTTTCCCTGTGATGTATGCAACAGTGATCATAATATTTGAATTCAAATCTGCTGCAACATATTATGAATAAATATGCAAGTTATTGCTTCAGATCTCACTGTTCACAGTACAAATAACAATTCATTATTTTCATTATCAATTTAAACAAAGACTGTATTTAAACAGAAATATGGTAGCAAAAGGTTTAGCCATTAAACATGTGAAATGCTAAGAGTGTGGAAAATAACCAACCTGAGAGTGGGGAAAATAACCAATGAACGAAAACTCAGCTAAAATCAGCCAACAGAATCAACAGGAATGGAAATGTGATACACATGATTCCAATGATCTCACCTTTGAAGAACAAACAATGCTAATAATGATGAGAAAAATACAAGTTTTCGTTTATTTTCTCATCCAAATAGATATTTTAATTGAATATCTTAATAGATTTTTTTTTTTTTTATTAAAACTGTTGCAAAATCGTTAGAGAAGATTTAAAGTTTCTTCATCGAAACACTGTATTTAAAAGACAGCTTGACATTTCTTTCTGTTTTTCTACAAAACACATCATCCATAAATTCCAAAACAAACCAGCTAAATTTATCAGGAAAATATAAATAGGAACCGACAAACAGGAACGTAGAATAGCTTCCTGTATAGTAATTATGTAGCAGAATAAATGTTATTCTGGAAACATGACAAACATTTCAGAATGCTTTAACCATTTTTGTCCATTATAATATTCTATGATTACTGACTGAGAATAACATTAGGATTTTTTTTTCTTGTGAAAAGAAATGAAAAAAATAAAAAAAAGGAAAAACAACGAAAAAGGGAAAGTAATACTCAGATAATATAAAACAAACAACAACAATGTGAGTTTGAATCAAATTCAATCTAAAAGATATATTTCAAATGCAACATGGAGGCACCTCATCTGGATACTTTGCTTAGATTTAAATTATGGGATGCTTTTTACAAATTCACAAAAAAATTTTATGTATGTGTGTATCGTATAACAAGCTTTATAATAATACACACATGCATGCACATACATATACACACAGACAATCATATCACTCAGATATATATACATATAACATGTACATAAATACATGTACACATACACACACACATATATGTATATACATGTATGTATATGCATATAAATCTATAAATGCATGTATATGATGTATGTATGTGTGTAGATGTGTCTATATATATATATGCACCCACACACATATATATATATACATACACAAATATCTACATATATGTTATGTATGTATATAAATGCATATATATATATATATGATGTATGTGTGTGTAGGTGTGTCACCATATACACTCACACACATATATATACATACACAAATATATATATCTATATGTATACTATGTATGTATGTATGTGTGTGTGTGTATGTATGTGAGTATATATGTTAGTGAAATAATATTCTTAGTGGAGGGAAGGGGAAATATTTTTGTAATATTGCTATGAACAAATAGCTAAATGGTATTTCTTCAACCATTCAATGAGTAAATGGCTTTATAGACTGCTGTTATCTGCAACATTTAAATATTTAAATGAAATTAAAAAAGAATTGTTTGTTGGAAGATTTCCAAACCGTTAACTCAGATTCAAAATAGAATCCTCTATTAAATAGGTTTTACTATCATTATCACAGACATCATTGTCAGTTATTATTGAACAATTTCTTCACAATACGCCAAGTCCCAATAAAATTATTCTTCGAAGGCATGAAATCACTTCTTTTTACAATATATTTTTCCCTCTTTTCTATTAGGAGAATAAAAATAAATAAATGCCCAGATAAATATGGATTTATGTATTTATATGTAAATATATATATTATGCTTGCAGACATACACACATGTATATGCATGTCAGTGTGTGTCTGTAACTGTACATACACACATACAAATATATGAAATGAGGCGTGTAGAAAATTTCTGTATATACACATAATAACATATAATATATATATACATATATGTATGTATTTATATATATATATATATATATATATATATATATATATATATATATATATATATGCATATATAGATATATATATATTTTCCCTTTGTATCACTGCTTTGGTTCTTGAGAGATCAACCGATTCAATATGAATCTGCTTACATCCACACATACACACACCCAGTAACTGAAAGTCGAACACACACACTCCCAAACACGAACATGTACATGTGCACGCACACACACACACGTACAAGGAACAAATCAATAGTTTAAGGCTTTAGCACATTCCAACGAAACAAAACATAATTGAAACAAAAAAATCTGAAGTTTTTGTGGATTTTCATAAATAAATTCTACAAAGTTGAAAGAAGAAAATATAATAAACAACAAAAGGAACAGAACAAACAACAAGAGAAAAAGCACATTGGTGTTGCTGTTGTTGTTTAGGCATGAGTCAGCTCTGATTGAGTAATTGATGATCAAAGAACTTCCACCCATGACCATCACCCTTATTTATTTCAAACATTGTATATCTAGAGCTACATAACCATAATGTGTCCTATCTTTTTCTAAGATATGAGTAGGTATGATGTAAAGGACACTTACCTATTATTTCTTGTATGGTGGGAGACAATGCAAAAAAAATATGGACAGTTATGGTAATATATCAGACCAAAGGCATGAAGGCTAATGTGTGAAAGAATTGGGGTGGGAGTCACAATGAAAAAGATGTAAGAATCTCCTCCTCTTCATCATCATCACCATCACCACCACCACCACCATCATCATCATCATCACCATCATTTAATGCCTGTCTTCCAAGATGTCGGCATGGGCTGAATAGTTTGACTGGATCTGATGAGTCAGGGGATTCAATCATGCTCTGGTGTCTTTTTGGCATGGTTTCTCCAACAGATTGCCCTAATTAGTTTCTTTTATGATTTATCATGAAGTAGAATGCTTCAGAAATACACAGAGAAGGAAACAGACTTATAAAAACTATTATACCTTACCAAAATCTTGTGAGTTGATTTGCTAGATGGAAAGTGAAAAAATGCATATTATATATATGCATATAAAGCTGCAGATATGGCTGTGGGATAAGGTATAAGTGTTATGTAATAAGAAGTTTGTTTCACAATCACATGGTTTCGGGTTCAGTCCCATTGCATGACCCCTTGAGCAAGTATCTCCTACTATGACCTTGGGCTGCCTTAAGCCTCATAAGTGGATATGGCAGATAGAAACTGAAAGGACAAGGTCATATATATATGCATACATACATACATATATATACACACACACACATATATATATATATATATACATATCATCATCATCACCATTTAACGTCCGCTTTCCATGCTAGCATAGGTTGGATGATTTGACTGAGGACTGGCAAGCCAGAAGGCTGCACCAGGCTCCAATCTGATCTGGCAGAGTTTCTACAGCTGGATGCCCTTCCTAACGCCAACCACTCTGAGAGTGTAGTGGGTGCTTTTACGGGCCACTAGCATGAAAACCAGACAGCTGCTCTGGCAATGAACATGCTCTGGCAATGAACATGCTCTGACAGTGATGTTAGTGCTCCACTGGCACAGGTGCCAGTCATCGTATATGGTTCAATTACGATTTCGATTTCACTTGCCTCAACAGGTCTTTGCAAGCAGAGTTTAGTGTCCAATGAAGTAAAGATACGAATAAGTGAGCTGGCTACACTTCTGGCAGAGGCCACAGATTATGCTTTCACTTGGCTTGCCAGGTCTTCTCACGTACTGCATATTTCCAAAGGTCCCGGTCACTAGTCATTGCCTCGGTGATATATATATATATATATATATATATCATAAAAAGTATCTAAGATCCTTTCTGAGCCATAGGTTCATATGGTTGTTTTTTTTCATTCTGTGCCATATATATCCTCCCCAGCATAAATTACTCATTTTTGCCTGCTGAGTGGACAGGAGCAACATGGAATAAAGTGTCTAGCTCAAGAACATACGGCATCCCCTATATCAGGAATCAGAACCACAATTTTACGATAATGTATGCAACACCCTAACCACCCAGTTATGCACCTACACACACATACACATGTTTATATTATAATATGATATAATATAATACAATAGAGTATTATTTAGTTTAATGATGATCATTGTAACAAATAAATTTTATGTGCAATGACTAATTAATTAAAACACATCAGATCAACATGTTATGGATCTGCATCAAACTCTGCCAAGGTAAAATAGCTACTACATAGACTTGCATGTAGTCTTCCAGGAAGCAAAAAGTGTGCAGAGATCTCATCTGTATCCTTTGGTAGTGTGGAAGTTTTGACAATGCAGACCCAATTATTGTAGCACTCTGGCAGCAATCACTTATACATTAAACCTGAGACCACAAAAAAGCAACAACTCAATATGGCTTATTTCATACCTCCTTTCTCATTTAATTTTATGTCATGCATAGGTAAGCCTATGTTGACAAGTCTTAGCTGATAAGTCTTTCCTTTAGAAAACTGTATAAAGAGTATTCTTTAGTGTTAACCCACTCCTAGTACTGAGGCTGGTTGTTCTTTCAGAAATACTTTTACTTGCCCATTCATATACCAATAGCATGGAAGCCATTGAATATGAGACTGAAATGAAATCCAGGCTTGAAGTGCTATATAAGATTGATACAAACTTCCCCCCAGAAATATCTACATGACAACACCACATCTTAGAAGAATTCAAGAGGCAAATATCACTGCACTGTCCAAGTACATAAGGCAATTGAAGGAAAAGGCCACTGACTGTCACATCAAAGTGAGGATGTTGGAGAAAAACAAAGCATTTTTCAATGGCAATGAAAAGTGCAGAATGTGCAAAGCAGGGAAAAGATGGCTTGTTAAAAGCTGCTTCATGCTTAGAACATACATAAATGCCAAGTCAGAAACATTTACTCCTTGTTTACATGAGCAGAAATAAATTCTAATTTACTGATAAAATTTGCTTTAAAAGAAAATCACCACTGCTCCTTCACTACTATTTCATAAAGTTGACCTTCCATCCCTTTAATATTTCTGTCCTCCTTTATTCTTTTCCCATCATCTCTGTCTCTCACTCACTCCCTCTCTCTCTCTCTCTCTCTCTCTGTATGTATATGTATATATATATATATATATATATATATATATATATATATATATATATATACCTTCCCCTTCTTCCTCGCACCCACACTCTTCTACACTCTCACTCTGCTCCCCTCTTCAATCCACTTCCTTTCCATTTGCTGATAATATTCTCCCCCTTTTGATGTTCACTTCAAAATTGATTCAAAATATTCTCTTCTCTTTGACAAGGAAAATATCTCATTAATACCTGATCCTGAATTACTGTCCCTGTAGTAGCAATTCTTAAATATTGCAAATGTTTTTGCTTTATATGAAATAGGTTTTCCTTCAAATGGTGTTGCATGCAAGACTTCTGTAGCAACCATTTTCCTTAGCCATAGTTTGACCTGACTTCTTCAATGTGCCAATCTTATGAATGTGAATTCATTATAAATTTCATAGAATGCCTCAATTTATAGGTTTCACTCATTACTATCATCATTAAACCAAACCAGATGCCCTCACTATTTTCAAGTTCAATGTTCTTTGTTTTTACACTAAGAACTACAAGTGCTAATGTGAGCATATGCATGTATATATGTGTGAATATGTCTATATGTATGCACATACATACGTGTATATATATATATATATATATATATATATATATATATATGAATGATATTTTTAAATAATGGTAATATTTTAAAAATACTATTGTTGGTGGGTGTGAGCACATGCCATACAAGAAAATTAATAAAATATATATAAGATATATACATATATATACAAGGGTACTACATGAACACCTGCATTGTTAAGTGTATCACTAAGTGTCTGACCACTTCAAATGAATTTACAGGTATGGTAGAGGCAATTTCTAGTAGCTGTCCCCAGAAGATTTGGTTAAGGAAACTCAAGCACTGATTGGTGCTAGATTCGAAATCATGATATCAAATTATCCAGCATTCCTCTTGCAGACTTGGTGGAGGTAGGATGCTAATCTTGTTCACTAAATTTTCCTCCTATCATGCTTGTATTAATTTTGTGATTATTTTGTGTCTTAGAAGAATTTTGACTTCTATTTTTAGTGATTCGGG
>NC_142941.1:41975756-42018256 GCF_046866305.1 Octopus bimaculoides | reverse complement strand
TGCACAGAACCACAAATATCAATGTTCAACAAGAACAATTCCAATAATTTGCAAAGGAATTTTTGTCCATTCTTCAGCTAAAACAGTCTCCAGTTCTTGTAGTGATGATGGTGGAGGATATCAACTCCTTACTTGTTTTTCTAAAATGCACCATAAATGTTCAATAATATTGAGATCTGGGAACTGTGGTGGCCAGGTTCAACTTCACTAGAATGTTCCTTGTGCCATTTAGTAACAACTTTAGCTGTGTGAATTGGTGCACTAACATCCTGAAAGATTGTGTTTCCCTCCGGAAACAGTTCTGTAAACATAGGATGAATTTGATCAGATAAAATGCTTAAATAGTTTTGACTATTAATTCTGCCATGAAGGGAAACCATTGGGCCGGCGAATTTCCATGGTATAGCCCCCCCACCCGCACCAGATCATCACAGATCCTCCTCCATGTTTAACAGTTGGAAGAAGGTAGTCTGGGTTAAATGCTTCTTTTGGCTGTCTCCACATGTATACTCAGCCAGTAGTTAGAAATAAGGTAAAGGATGATTCGTCCAAGAAAATAACATTCTTCCACTGCTCTAGGAACCAATTCTGTAGGTTTTTACTCCATTCTAAACACTTTATAACAATAGTTTTTGAAAGTGGTGGTTTTCTGATTGCAGCCCTCCCATGAAATTCGGCTTTGTGCAGCTCCCGGTGAACAGTTTTTGTGGAAACTGGGTTCCCAAGGTGGTCATTGTCAGACGGGGCCTTCATGAATGCCATGAGGCATGAAAGTATACTAGCCTTTCTATATTTAATACTCTATATTTAATACTCAATATTTCACATATTCAATAAGACATTCAATACTTCATTTCATTTTACTATTTATATTATATATTCCATATTCTATATCCCACATTAATTTTATAAGAATATAAATAAAACATAAAAAACAGACAATTATACAAAACCCTTTTTTTTAATTTTTAAAAATTTTATTTTTATTCACACACACACACACACATATATATATATATATATATATATATATATATATATATATATATATATATATATATAGATGTATGTATGTATGTAAGTATATATATAAATGCATACATTTACACTTCATTTTATGTTACATCTCACTCATATTTTCTCTAATTCACTCTCTTTTTTGTCAGCATGTATATGTGTTGCTCTCTTCATCTTTTGTTTGCACACTATCTGGCTTCCTCTCTCTCTCTCTAGCTTTGTTTTTCTCTCTCAAACCATCTATAACAAATATATACACACATATACATGTGCATACTTACATACACATGTATATACATACATATACATACACATGTATATATTTATGTTTATAAACACACATGCATATGTGTGAGTTAGTGTGTGTGTGTCTGTATGTGTATTACAATAATTTATAATTAATAACATATAGATCATCTTAAAAGCCATTAGAATAAAGGTCAAATGCAACTTCTTTTTGTTTACCCTATTGTAATATACTTAATATTAATGAATCATAGTTGCAATATTTAAAAGTTGAAGAAAAATATGACCCAGACATTTAAATAATGTATTCAATACTTTGTTTTGTTTCATTCTCTCTTTGTTATAAGTTCAAATTTCTCCAAAGCCTTCCAAAATGAGATTGGTAGAATTATTCGTGTATCAGACAAATATGTCTTGGGATACATTATTTACATTTGATAGATACTTGTCTTCATCTTGTTTGTTGTTAACACAACATTTCAGCTGATATACCTTCCAGCCTTCATCAGGGGTCTTGCGGAAATTTCAACCTAGGTTCTCATTCCTAAGGTATTTTTCTATGTTATTATTATTATTAATATTATTATTATTCAAGTCACTGCTTGGAATCGAACTCAGAATCTTGGGGTTAGTAGCCCTCGCTCTTAACCACTATGCCATATGCCCGTGGGCAGTGACCTGAATAATAATAATAATAGTAGTAATAAAAATAATAATAACATCGAAAAATACCTTAGGAATGAGAGCTCAGGTTTGAAATTTCCTGAAGACACCTGATGAAGGCTGGAAGGTATATCAGCCGAAATGTGTTAACAACAAACAAGATGAGGACAAATATCCATCAAATGTAAATAATGTACATAATTCCTCATCTCTTAAATATAGAACTGTATGTCTTGGGATATCTTTTACCTTTTATCGTTTACTTTTTTTCAGTCATTTGAATGTGGCCATACTAGGGCACTGACTCGAAGGGTTTGAGGTGAACAAATCAAAGTCAGGATTTTTTTTTTTTTTTTTTCAAAGCCTAGTACTTATTCTGTTAGTCCCTTTTCCTGAACTGCTAACTGATTGGAATGTAAACACACCAACACCAGTTGTCAGGTAGTACCAGTGGGACAGACACATATAAATATATACATACATACATATATAAAAGCATGTGTATTTATATATATATATATATATATATATATATATATATATATATGTATATAGTGCTTTTTACATGTCACCGGCATGGGAGCCAGTCACAGAGGGTACTGGCACAGGTCACATTCAGATGCCGCTTTTTACATGCCAGTGACACACACACACATATAATATATATATATATATATATATATATATATATATATATATATATATATATATATATATATATATATTTATATATATATGTACACATATGCTGGTGACATGTAAAAAGCACTATCTGAACGTGATCAATGCCAGGACAGCCTGACTAGCTCCCTTGTCAGTGGCACATATAAACCACCCACTACACTTTCGGACTGGTTGGTGTTAGGAAGGGCATCCAGCTGTAGAAACATTGCCAGATCAGATCGGAGCCTGGTGTAGCCACTGGTTCTCCAGACCTCAGTCAAACCGTCGAACCCATGCCAGCATGGAAAACGGATGTTAAACAATGATGATGATGATGATATACATATATATGTATGTATATATATGTATGTACATCTCTCTCTCTCTCTCTCTCTCTCTCTCTCTCTCTCTCTCTCTCTCTCTCTCTCTCTCTATATATATATATATATATATATATATATATATATGTATATATATATATATATATATAACTAATTTAGAGACGAACCACCACTCAACAACTCAGAACCCCTCCAAATCCATGCTGTAAGGCATATACCATCTTAATATATCTAATATTTTAATCTAAAAATTTAAAATAAATAACATATTATATAAATAAATCATAGAAATATTAATTTAAAAATTTTAAAGTCAAATTTATAAATTGGACAGTAATAATTAATACGATAATATACAGTATGGAAGTATAAATGTAAAAGTTAGTGCTAGTACATAGACTACGTGCGATTCATGGCTGAAATAGGACTATATAAAATCATGAGCAAATTCTATCCGAGTTCATTAGAACGGGGAAATGATTTTACTCTCAAAATCAGTGACTCCTCTGGTCAAATCCCTAAGAAAATACCTAAAATCATCCAAGGAATAAACATAAACATGAGAAATAAAAATATATATAAAGAGACAAAATCTGTAAACTAATCCCTACATTAGCGGTATTAATATAATTATTAAGAGTTACAATCTAAAAATATTATAGTAAACAAGGTTAACACATTATGGAATAAGTAGATAATAGAAAAAAATGTGTTAATGTACAAAGTTACTAAAAGATTGATGTCGATATTGTTTATAAAATTAAGATAAGAAAACATGACTTATCTTGGGCTGACCAAAGCCTTGTGAGTGGATTTGGTAGATGGAAACTGAAAGAAGCCCGTCGTATATATGTATATATATATATATGTATGTGTGTGTGTTTTTGTCCCCGCCAACATCGCCGGACAACTGATGCTGGTGTGTTTACGTTCCCGTAACTTAGCGGTTTGGCAAATGAGACTGATAGAGTAAGTACTAGGCTTACAAAGAATAAGTCCTGGGGTCGATTGGCTTCACTAAAGCAGTGTTCCAACATAGCCACAGTCAAATGACTGAAACAGGTAAAAGAGTATACAATGCGCTTCTTTCAGTATCCATCTACCAAATACACTCACATGGCTTTGGTTAGAATGAGGCTATAGTAGAAGACAATTGCTCAAGGTACCACATAGTAAGATTGAACCTGGAACCATGTGGTTGGGAAGTAAACTTCTTACTATACAGTAACAATGCTAATTAGAGTGGATGTTGTCTTTAAAGCTAACAGGTGTAGGCTAAGGCATATCTTGTACCCACTAGAACTCCTGCCTGAAGTATGTTTAACCTTGTTGGCAAGGGTTGACTTTAGGAAAGGTGTCCGGCTGTAGAATTCATGCCAGAGCAGACAGTGGAGCTTGAATATTTCATGGAACATTAATTAGTTTACTTATTTTTTTTTTATAGAAAATCGATTAATTCCTGTTTTGAAACATAGGTTTAAAGTTTTGAGTTAGAATGTAGAAGTGGAAACTCCTCTCTGTAATAACTACCTTTACTTGAGATTACATAGTTGTTAAGCAACATAATTATCTTCCTATTCACTTGCACCACCTCTACCACCATCACTACCACTATTACCATCACCACCACCACTACCACCAACACCACCATTATCATTATTATTGTCATCATCAGCACTGCCATCATCTCCATCAATCATCATCATCATGGCCATCATAACCAACATCATTGTCATCCTCACTATCATCCCCCTCAATGCCATTGTCATCTTCATTTTAGCATTTACTTTCCGATACATGAATCAGACAAAATTTGTTGAAGCAAATTTTCTACAGCTAGATGCCCTTCCTGTCACCAGCCATCACCT
Organism: Octopus bimaculoides; assembly: GCF_046866305.1. Lineage (NCBI taxonomy): Eukaryota > Metazoa > Mollusca > Cephalopoda > Octopoda > Octopodidae > Octopus > Octopus bimaculoides. The sequence continues at coordinate 42,013,458 of NC_142941.1, read as the reverse complement.
ATTTCCAAGTACACTAATAGTTTATCATGGCTGGACACTTTCTTGGGAGACTGGAAATGAAAGATACTGCTTGTATGACAGTGATGCTCATTTACAGCAATCAAAAGCCATGAAAACAAAGAGACAGCAACTTACACACATGTAATACATACTCACATATATGTATATAACATCCGTGTATATCAAAACAGAAGACTGGGAAAATTTGGTATTTTTTAAATTCCCCGCTACATATGTTTCTTTATCTCATAGAAGTTACAGAAGTATACATGTAGAAAAACATGTAAGTCATTACTCGTTAGTAGTTTTTCAGACAGAAAATTGAAAAAATACAGAATTACATACATGTATATACAGTCTCTAACTACCAAATCCACTCACAAGGCTTCGGTCAGCACAAGAGAAAACTCACTATATTGTTTTTTGTCAGAAATTGTTCCCTTGACTACATAGCAAGTGTTAAAGTCCAGATAACATCATTTTCGGAAATGCAATACACAACCTACTGAAACTCCTGTGAGAATATTGTGTATTGAAAAATTAGTTTCCCCTCAATTCATGCATTACTTCCTCACATGCATATGTAAAGAAATTATGCTCCGGATATAATTATTTACTGAATGCAGCATATTATTTATTGGATACAGTATTATAATTATATCATAAAATACACCAAATACGATTTCATATTGAGCTGACATTATATGACAATCAGCATAACAATGTAATGATCTGCAGTTGATAAGCTAAAGATTTAAAATGCCTTCAATCGTTAGATTATTTCTGAAATATATTTATACATCAACTTTTGTCAGTAACTGTTTCCAAGACACATGACTTCATTAAAAAAATAAAGGCTGTAACACGGAAAAAAGAAAAAATAACAATTAAAAATACATTGAAATCCATTGAAAAATCTTCCCATCATTATAAAGTACTAAACTGTAAACATTTAGATAGAAATATAAAGGTAAAAAAAAGAAAAAAAAACGAAACTAAATCATAAAAGAAAAATAAATATAAATAAAAAAAAAGCATTTTCCTGATTTGTTAGCTTTTATCTGTTTTAATGAATGATTTGTATATATTTTTACATGCATTTTATTTGATTTTCTACTTTAGTAGTTTTTAGGCATTTTAGGCATTTATTTTAAATTTTCTATGCCTTTGAATATGTTTGCTGCAACCACTGTAATGTTACACAAGGCATAGCTTGAAATGATGTAAGTTGAGGTATACCCGTATATTGCTAGGATACACAGATATCTCCCTGATCAATTCTGGCCATATAGCTTTGTTCCCTTCTGGTATTTATTTACTTATCAAACTCATAAACCACAGGTTTTTCCAAACTGCATGTAATGATACTTTAGTGCATTGCTGAGCATTGTTGATATTCTCTAGGTGTGATATGAAATTAAATAAAATCTGATCAATTTTGATGAATTTCTTGGCTGTGGAATATATTTGGAAAATGACAACTCTGAGTAAATTTAGATACAACAGCCATAGCAGGTGATATGATATCTAATTCTTTATTAAGCAGTTTTGTTCATTACCTGTTGCTAACAAAACTTAATGTCTCTATTCTTTAATGTTTTATATTTTACTTGTATCAGTCATTGAACTGCAGTCATACTGGGGCACAGCTTTGATGGTTCTAGTTGAAAAAAAATCACCCCAGTACTTATGTTTTTGAAGTCTGGTACTTGTTCTGCTGGGCCTTTTGACTGAACCACTGAGTTACATGAACATTAACAAACCAACACCGGTTGTCAAATGGTGGAGGCAAAGGCAAACACAAAGATACACACACAAAAACACATACACACAACACACCCGTGCACACACATACACACAACACACACGTGCACACACATACACAATAGGCTTCCACACAGTTTCCTTCTACTAAATTCACTCGCAAAGCATTGGTTAGCTCAGGTTGATATTAGAAGACACTTGCTTCAGGTGCCATGCAGTGAGACTGATCCCCAAAATACAGGGTTGCAGAGCAAGCTTTTTAACCACACAGCCACATCCATGTAAAGAGTTGACATTAAAAACTGAATCACCATGGGGAAAAGTTCTGAAAGCTCTGCCATAAAGTTATAAAAGTTTTGTGGGTTCTCTGTCAAGAGAATATAGCCTGCATCTGGACCTAAGCTCCATGACCTATACCTTTTACTTCACCTCCTCTACAAATACAATGAGAATTTATTAACAACTTGACAGAAACATATAAAACTTTGGCAGCAAGCTGGCAGAAACGTTAGCACGCCGGGTGAAATTCTTAGCAGTACTTCGCCTGTCTTTAGGTCCTGAGTTCAAATTCCGCCAAGGTCGACTTTGCCTTTCATCCTTTCGGGGTCAATTAAATAAGTACCAGTTATGCACTGGGATCGATATAATCGACTTAATCCGTTTATCTGTCCTTATTTGTCCCCTCTGTGTGTAGCCCCTTGTGGGTAGTAAAGAAATAAGAAACATATAAAACTTTGTTTCTTAACCCTTTAGCATTTAAATCAGCCTTATTCAGCCCAAATATTCTACCTGTTTTATGTTGAAACTGGTCAGATCTGGCACCTCACACCTACTCTGCAATGTCATTCTAAAAATATACAATCACATCATTGAATTCTCAAAGCTACAAGATAATGCATGAGGGATTCAAGAGAATGTGAATAAACAAGCATTACATTTGACAAAGTAATCCGAACAGTAAAGAGTTGATTAAAATTTACAAGTTTCCTGCTTAATTCCCATATTGCATTTTGGTGAGTTAATCTTTCTTCTTTTGAGGTACATTGTTTTAACTTTCAGTTGGTGAAGTATAAACTTTGCCCTCCACCCTCCGAGTTTGTCTTCAGATTCAAAACTTCTGTATTCGTCAAATGATTGTAAAAAAAAAAAAAAAACACTTGATCAAATTCTCATTTATACTCATCAGAATATTGTAATTCCTGCAGTATTCATGCAATTATGCACATGCAATGCCTTTGCCTTATATCTTCTGATGTATTTAACTGCAGTGAACTTTGCTTCCTGGTCACTAAAAGACAAGAAAATAATTCTGCTGGCTTGACAATAAAGCTAAGAAGCTCATGTTGTAACTACATGGTTTTAGGGTCAGTCCCACAACACAGCAGCTTGAACAAGTGTCTTCTGCTCCAACTTAATGACAGTTATTTTTACTAAATTATTTACTATTTTAAAAATTAATTGAATCAAAGGCAGTGAATTTCAACAGAATCATGGTACACAAAATAATAAGACATAATATAGAAAGATACTTTCTAACAGCTTTCTAAATTAGTCTGTTGTTATTTAGCCCTCATGTCTGCTCTCTCCAAGCAAATATAATCAATCCAGCCATAACCATTCTATTTGTTATTCAGGCATAATATATCAAGTACTACATTATCTAATGTCCCATTCTTAAGATAACGCAGTAAGATTTACTGAACAATTTGGTATATATTTCTAGCAGACTGGCTGACCATACAGAGGCCCTCCATTCTGGCTATCTTTCACTTTATTATTACGTAGCTTTTTGGTCATATTATCAAATTGACTAAAATGTTCTGTTGTTGCTTTATAATTGATAAAACAGTGTAGCAATATATTTAGACATCCGTTTCCCATTTCCCTTGAAGATTAATATAACTAAGAAGAACCAAACATTTCCATTATTAAGAGAGGGCTTAGATTCTTTCTTCCTTTTTTTTTTTCCTTCTTTTCTTTTCTGCCAGTGGCAATAACATGTTCACAGCTACAGGCAGAAACTTAATATCTAGTGGGGAATGGATTCAAACAAGCCCAATGAATGTCACAAAAACTAAGACATGTTAGTTTATTGGCTGAAATTTCCTTTCACTACTGCTTTGTTTCACTTGCTTGCTTTCCAAAATGTTAACAACATGTAATCTTCTTTAATCAGGCCATACCAAGTCAGAAGGTAGGAAAGTTTTCAGTCTCCATGGGAAACAAGCAATCACACTTTTATCTAGCTTGTATTGCTTTCATCATGTTTTATTGCTTTAATAATGGTAGAATAGGTTTGTATGACCTTAACCTAAACCATCCATTAAATGTGGGAGCAGAGTATAGCTTATACAATGATTCGAAGAAATACTACCATTAAGGTTTATTATGATGAGGGAATATATTTGTACTTATAACATCATTATTATTAGGTTGGTACAGACTTGCAAGACATTCAGTTTACACCTTTGTTAAAGTTACTGTTGTCATCACCATCATCATCAGTGTCATCATTATCATCATCAATGTCGTCATCATTTAATGTCTGCTTCTCCATGGTTGCATAGGTCAGACAGAATTTGTTGAAGCAAATCTTTCACTGCCAGATACTCTTCCTGCCACCAACCTTCACCGGTTTCCATGCAAGGTAATAATTTTCCATAGCCCAACATGTTTCTCATAGATTACCGGAAACAAACAATCACACTTGTATGATGATAATGATCATTTGCAACTATCATGTGGTGTCTAGGCAAATATATACATAAATACACACAAACACAAATACACATGCAAACATACATATACATACATATATATATAATTAATTCAATAATAGGATAAATTCTTTTATTAGAATTTATCAAGTAGTTAGCGTGAAACAAACCTCATAAGGGAAAAATCCATCATTTATTCCCCAAAATATATTTATTTATATAAGGGCATTACTATACACGAATGCTTCATGCTAAGAGGGACTGTAAGGTCAAACTACCATAATAAACACATTTTCACCGAACATGAAGAAATGCAACTCTCAAAGCTAGCCCCTTAAAAACAGACTAAACTATAGATCATGATTTCGTAGTTATTACAGTATTATGCAACTTCTACTCATCAGTATAGTATGGTCAAGACACATAAAAATAAACAAAATAATTAACATACCAGACGAACACCTCATGTATCCAGCATAGTACATAGAAGATTGTTTATCCCTATATATCTATGTAAGTGGCTTTGAGAGTTGCATTTCCTCGCGTTCAGTAAAAATGTGTTTAAGAAATTATTATTTCTTATATCTAATTGTTTATGCTATGATTTTATTTACTCCATGTACCTAGACCTTGTAGACACCCTGTATATATATATATATGTAAGGTGGTAGTCCACTCTGTAAGGTAGTTGGTGTTAGGAAGGGCTTCCAGCCATAAAAACCCTGCCAAAATAGACAGTGAGGCATGATGCAGTTTTCTGCTTAGCCAGCCCCTGTCAAACCATCCAACCTATACCAGAAAATGAATGTATGTGTATATATACATCTATCTATATATATATCTATCTATCTATCTATCTATATATATATATATATATATATATATACATAGAAAAATAAAAAATAATAAGGCAGAATACTAAACTGAAAGCATATTTTAATATAGATGTGCATAAGGAGGATTAAAAAGGATTTCTAACCAGCTTTCGTTGCATGGCAAATTTTCAAGAAGAGGGGAAATGAAAATAATGTTTTTTACAAAAATATAAAAAATATACAAAAAAATGAACATACCAATACATTATATTGTCTTTGAATTTTTTAAGTTCAATGGTAATCCATTTAGATAATTGTTAGATAGATTAGGATGCATGGAATTAAGAATCGTGTTGTGTTAAAAAAAGGCTGAGAGTTTATGTGTTAAACAGGAAGTGTGTGTATGGGAAGACAATTCTTTGGGTTTTATACTCTTTAGTTGGAGTTCTGGACTCTTTTGTAAAAATCATTATTTTCATTGCCCCTCTTCTTGAAAATTTGCCATTCACGTCTATATTAAAATATGCTTTCAGCTTAGCATTCTGCCTTATTATTATTATTATTATTTTTTATTTTCTTATTATTTTTCCACGTGCGGTTTACACAAATCCACCATTTACTGACTTATATATATATTCATTTTCTATCCACCAAAGCCATTCACAAGGATTTGGTTGGTACTGTATCCATCTCCATCTCCACTCGTTTTGATCTGGTCTTGGTAATGGATTGGAGATGGTCACAGATGAGAGAGTGAGGTTAACGAATTGTGACTCTTCTTTTAAACAAAGTCAACATACAAGTCAATTGTCATTCTCAAGGATGACAAGATAGTCCTTGTCTGATGGATATTCATGTGTGTGTGTTTGTGTGTTTGCCTCCAGGGCCAAAAATTACTGTTATTGAAGCAGGTTCATTGTCCAGTCAGCCATGCCAAATTCTCAGCATGAGGTAGGTGAATGCAACATATATTTGAAAAATTGCGATTCTTTTTTTTATAATTATGCTCTTAAAGCACCATTATACAATCTAGTTTTAACTTCTTTTCAAATTTAATGTTTTACACTATGAAACAAAGTTTAAGTTAAGATGAAGTTGTATGTATATGAATAGTCTAAAAATTTGTATGACTCTTTAATATTTGAAGTAAAGTTATAGGTCAAGGTGACAACAACCTCTTTATAGCAAGGAGTAGAATATGATCCACTGACCTCATGTCTGTTCTTTCTTTTCTACTTTCATATTTTAGTGGCTTAATCAGAAGAGCAGGAGCAGTACACATAATCTTTTTCAGCTCTTGTAAAGATTGTTCTGGTCACACTGTTAAACCAAAAATATCTTAAAGTTGTTCAAAATCTTACTCCTAAATGTCGACAGAAGAATCTCAGAATTTTTTGCATCTTTTAGGAAACCATTGTTCATTCTCTTTTTCTATTCTTAGGTATCATCTGCTCTCAGCATGCTGAATATCAAGGCTCTCCATTCAGGTAGTCTAAGATCCATAATTTACTATGGGTACAATTATATACATGGTGGGGTCCCAATCCATTCCTTCAGAGTGTAACTTTAGATGCACCACACAGCTTGCTGTCATATCTTCTTAGTCATTGACCATAAATGGATCCTACCACATCAGCCATTTCAGTCTTTGTGCACATAAAGGGTGCTGTCCCTTGTTCAGCAATGCTTCTGGGATTGCTAATACTTCCTACTTAGTTTTAATCACTAGCCAAAGTGAAGTTTTGTTGGGTGGCCATCAATGTTCACTACCAGCTTCTGGGAGCCATAAATGGGAGTTGTGTCATAGTTAGAGTCCAGTGCTCTGGTCCACATCTGAAGAAGAACAGTTAACAAGTTTACAAAGGTACTACTCCTAATGTATTCCACCGAAAACCTTTCATTCTCTTTAGTAAAACAAATTACAGTGATATCATCAGCTTGTATTTTCCCAGTTGCTGTTTTTGCTGTTTCAGCTTCATTTCATCCCTGACTAAACAGACCTATTATTGAAAAGCATTTCATCTATGACCATCCCAACGTTTTTATGGTGGAATATTGCATATCTGGAATTACATTATCAAATTATTATTTCTGTGTTTTTAGGCAATGATTTGGCAGAATTGTTTGCAGCATTTCATGAATCTATCCACTTGCAGATCAAATTCTGCCGAGGTTGACTTTGCCTTTCATTCTTTTGGAGTGGATAAAGTAAGTACCAGTTGAGCACTGGGCTCAATGTAATCAACTTTCTCCTCCCCTAAATTTTCTGGCCTTGTGCCAAAATCTGACACAAATATTTCTGTATTTCTAATGCAGTAAGTTGACAGAATTGTTAGCACACAGGACAAAATGCTTAGTGGCGTTTCATCTATCTTTACATTCTGAGTTCAAATAGTGCCAAAGTTGACTTTAGCTTTCATGCTTTTGGGGTTGACAAAATAAGTACCAGCGGAAAACTGGCGTCAATGTAATCAACTTACTCCTCTAAAATTACTGACTTAGTTGCAAAATTTGAGACCAATTTTTCTGTTTCTTTTTAAAAAAAAATCTCATGGGTGAAATTTATGGGAGATTAGGCTGTTTTTTTCTTGCAGATGATGTGGTCACATATTTTTCAAGTAGCATAAATGTCTCTTGACACTAAAGGTGTTAGTAACCCTTGTTGTCCTTTACAAATGACCATACTTGCTCACCATCCAGGGATCTCTGCAGATACCTCTGCCTCACAGTGTACTTGCATATTTTACACTTGGCCTTCTGTGATCACCTCAGAAAATATTATCAACTGCTTATCAGAATTTCTGACAGCATAGTCTATTCTTCTATGCAAACTGGAATACTAGTCTATTCTATCCAAAGTTTCTTTCTTTCTTTCTTTGCTTTCTTGTTGTCTATCTTTCTTTGAAAGGCGCAAATAAAAGCAGTATTATCACTTGATATTCACGTGGGGTTTAGACCTCAGCATGAAATTAGAATGAAGCCCATTCGTGGATTAGAATTTAAAATTTGACTGAACTGGGCGATCAGGTTTCAAGTAGACCTTAGCAACCAAATAGTTTTAAGTATTCATTGGAAAATATTCAAACGGATTTCCTTTCTTCTATAGATATTTGTAATAAATTTTTGATTTTACTTTATATTTTTAATCTATCTTTTCTGATAACAATGTTACCATGACAATGACATCATCTAAGTAAGCAAGCTCAACCATTCTGTAATGCACTGCAAGAGAAAACCTGGTTAACGTTCTCATAGTAATTAATAGTGATTAATAGAACGAACACCAGCTGATATATAAAAGAGTTGTGAGTGGAGATTTTTGACCAACCAATCTTCCAACAGTTTTCAATTAATTTTAAAGGAAATCAGTCACCTGAAACCTTGTAAATGTTCTGTCATACAGCTTTGCAATACATTGATGGTATGTTGGTTAGAAACTCAATCGTGCAAAAACTGCAAAGATATATTGATAGTCTTCTCCAACAAGCTGGAAACCTCTATATTTTCAATATCACATTGCATTAAGCATTGTCTAAAACATACAGAAAAATATAATGTTTAATGTGAAAATCCAATTAAAGTAAGAACTAGAAATATGAATGTCATCATCATCATCATCATCGTCATCGTTGTCGTTTAACGTCTGCTTTCCATGCTGGCATGGGTTGGATGGTTTGACATGGAGCTGGCTAGCATGGAGCTGCCCAGACTCCAGTTGTCTGTTGTGGCGTAGTTTCTATAGTTGGATGCCCTTCCTAAAACCACCCACTTAACAGAGTATGCTGGGTGCTTTTTACATGTCACCAGCATGGGTGCATTAACACAGGACCAGCATGGGTACTTTTTAAGTGGCACCATTTTTATAGATATTTTTCTGGTGATCTGAAAATATTACCCTCAGCTCTATCTAGATCTTCTTATTTCATTCTTTAGGTTATGACGCCAGGGACACTTTGGTTTTCTCTTTCTTCCCCTTGTTTTGAGGGTTTTTTCAGAAGGACTGTTTGGTGATGCTGTGCTGGGACTTTTTGAAAGTGTATAATCCAATACCAGTTCTTTTGATTGATCACCATGTCACTGGGAGTCAACTAGATTTGCTTCCACCAGGTTATATTGCAGTTTTTCTTTTTTAGCCTTCAATGGATTCCGATTAATTCTTGAGGCAGTGGTTGTTGAGATTCTAGATTTTCTTCAGTATGGTTTTTTTAATATCTCCACATCTCGATCCCATACTGCTGCTGAGACCCCCTTCGGTCATGACTGACCATGGGATTGCACCTAGAAAGTTACTCTCTCAGGCACAAGTCCGGGCAAGGTTATTCTTTATGGAAGAACAGCAGTTGCCCATGCATACTGGCCTCCCCTCTCCACGTCACCAGTGTTATCCAAGGGAAAGACAAAGGCCAATACATCTTAGCACCTGTGATGTCGCAACTCATTTCAACAGCTGAGGGAACTGGAGCAACATGAAATAAAGTGTCTTGCTTAAGAACACAACACACGGCCTGGTCCGAGATTCGAACTCACAACCTCCCGATCGTAAGCTCGATGCTCTAACCACTGAGCCATGCACCTTCACGATCCCATACTATAGGGTTCATAAAATAAGTATTAGTCATGTCCTGTACTTCTATAATGGATTGTGATCCTTCCTAATAAACTAAGAAATAACTTATTGTGTTTTGCCTTAACTTTTAGCATTCCCGTTATTGAATCAAATGTCATTCTTGCTTATTTACATTGTTTTAAATTAATGAAGCATTATCTTGTAGCTTTGAGATTTAGATGATGTGATAGCATATTTTTAGAAGGGCATTGTAGGATAGGTGTAAAAGGTTTGATCTGGCCAGTTTAAACATAAAACAGGTAGATTATTTGGGCCTGATATAGATGGTTTAAATACTAAATATTAGAACAAAAAAAACAAGCTCCTGTTGAACCATGACTGTGGTATTTTACAGCCTTGCAAAGGCCTTTCATTTTACTTATGCTACCAAGATAGAAATAATTTATTAAACCTTCACAAACAGTTTCAACACGTGAAGTTTTCTGATAATCAAAGCTTTTCTTCTAAGCTGAGTTTGTTATGGATAATATTGACTTTTACTCATGTATGTTTGCATGTTAATTACTCAATGAGCACATTAACTATAAACATACAAACATATTCCATTCATGCTATTGTCTGGGTATGAGAAGTGAATTGCTTAAAATTGAATAGCTTAATATTAAATAATTTGGTCAAAGTTATGATGAAGAATTAAGATACTGTTTTGGTTTACATAGGTGAACTGAAACAACAAAACCAGACAACAAACGACTGTGTTTCATATTTAATTGGTTTACAGTTGAATAGATTCCAGTTCAGTTCTCTGGTTTGCTGGTTAATTATGTTCAATCTCTTTGTGCCTTATGTTTATGTATAATTTAATAGCAAATGTTAACTGGACTAATAAATTTTAGTTTTCCTGTTATTGTATAGTACAAACAACACAGAATCTAAGGTTAATAGGCTGTTTCAACCTTTAGTTTGTAGCAATGTCTCACCTGGGAAATATATGAAAATAATTATCTATCTATCTATCTATCTATCTATCTATCTATCTATCTATCTATCTATCTATCTATCTATCTATCTATCTATCTATCTATCTATCTATCTATCTAGTTGTCTGTCTGTCTCTCTGCTGCTCTCTCTTTCTGTCTGTCTTTCTACCTCTGTCTATCTGCTTCTCTCTCTCTCTCTCTCTCTCTCTCTCTCTCTCTCTCTCTCTCTCTCTCTCTCTCTCTCTCTCGCTCTCTCGCTCTCTCGCCTTTTCTTTCTCTCTTTCAAAATACAAGCAGGGAAAATGCAAATTGTAATTTTGATTAACCTAAAAAAAAAGAAAGAAAAGAAAAAGAGGTAAGAATAAAGAATACTAGAATATATATGCATAAGAGCTGAAGTAAAATTGTCACACTGTGCATCTAAAAGCAAGCACTATAGCAAGAAATATAGATTTTATATAGCTAAGGGTCTGTTTGACATCATCTTCCCTTCTTCCATCTGTTCACTTCTAAGAACAATATCCTATTTTAAACTAATGCCATTTTCCCCTTCTAGTACTATATAGATATTCATTCATATAAGATTTCTTATTTAATTTAATTAAAATCATTTCTTAAGCACATCAATAGGTAGATTTTAATGCTGAGATATTTTATCTTCAGAGCCAAACCTGGAAGAGATTTTACTTTAGAATCTGTTTAGCAATATTCATGGAGAAAAACTCTTGTTAATATACACTGACCTAAGCAGTCTGGTTATACTGCTGTGACCATAAATGTAATTAGCTTTGATTCAGGAATGGCAAGTTAAGAGTGCTTCTATATTCAAGTAATGGTGTGAGTTCTGTAATAACTTGCAGCTTGTTTGAGGCAATAGAGGTGGAAAGAATCCAAATTCATTTCGTTGTAACACAGAATCCTGCTGATAGTACGGAATCTTCCTGATAACAGTTCCATCATGATGAGTTTATTTCAAGTATTGGGATGAACAAAAATAGTTTATGATAAGCTTGCAATAGTGTCTTATCCTATTAATGACAGCATGAGTGTGTAAAGTATGAGAAATGCAGAGAAAAAAATAAATGTATTATCAATATCGGTAAAGCCGTCGACTAGAAATTAACCTTTTCAGCTAATATTTTGAAAATAAGAGAGGGATATTGAAATATCCTAGTTCCAAGAACTAGACCTTTCATAGTAGAGGTGTTTGTTACATTTTTAGCATGCTCTTAGGGAAAACCTCAATAAAGATAAATCAAGATTTTCGCAATAAACCCACTGAAAAGGTTAAAGTCATTGATATTTTCCTAAATATATAAATATGTGTGTTTGTATGTAAATGGGTATATGTATATGTATTTATATATATATGTGTGTGTGTATGAGTGTATATTGTGTGCTTATATATATATATATATATATATATATATGGATACACAGATGCACATACATCTTTATACATATAGAGAGTGAAGAAGAGAGTACTTTTAAGTATATAATGGTAAAGAACATCTCAAAATAATTCTTCAAATGATAAAAGCAATCTAGAATCATAAAGATTTACTATCTATATTGGTATTGATATTTCTTTAAGTGTAAATATTGTTGCAGACCAATACAAAGATGGTAGAGTGTGAATAATATCACTAAAATAAATGCCTCTGCATTCTGATTTCAAATGCTACTAGGGTTGATTGTGCTTTAAATCCATCTTGATTCCACATAGTAAATAGTAAATATGGAGTGAAAACAGTGGGGTGTGTATTAATATTATTAACCAACTCTTACATATTTTCAATCTATGTAGGAAACCATTATAACTGCTATTAAGCCTGCCTTTTAGGAAACTGTTATAACTGCTGTTGTAGTTCAGATCTGTATGTAATATGTAAAGGCTAAATTGAGGTTATTATTATTAAGGTAAGGTTACAAACAAAGCAGACCACATACTAATGGGGGTCTCTATACAGAAAGTAGATTCAAGTTTATTGTAGATAGGTAAGTAGTTAAGTTGGTAAGTAAATAGATAGATATTTATATAATATTGTTCACAAAAATGGTCCACCTGCTGACAAATGGTTAGACACTGATTCAAATGAAGTAGAAGTGAGAAATATAATCCTCCGAAATTTCAGGCCTTGAGCCTATAGTAGAAAGGATTATTATTATTTTCCTTATCTTCTTTCAATTCTGTTTCCCTTTCTTGCCAAGTGTCTTCCTGACACCTATTGCAGTGCAACACACTCTATATATTGGTATGCCATTAAAATAAACACACCAAATTGTTCATTTACAAAGTCATGTGATAGAGAAAAAGGGGAAGAAAGACATAGAGAAAAATAAAAAAATAGAAAGTAAACAATGGAAATAAAGGTGAGGGAAAAGGGAAAGAAAATTCACAGCCACAATGCTCTTCTCAGTACATATGTTGCACCAGTTAAGACAATCTTTTGCACTTCCGCATGAAAGGTAAGCAAGGGATCATTCTCAAATAATTTTCAGTTCCTTTTTTGATCATTCCAAGTGTTCCTACAATCACTGGCATTGTAGCCATCTTGAGATGCCACATCTTTTCCATTTTGATTACCAAGTCTTTGTATTTTCTGAGCATATCAAATTCTTTTGCCAAGATATTATAGTCGCAAGATATGCTCATATCAATCAATAAATAGCTTTTACTATGTTGATCTTACACAACAATATCTGGTTTATTTGCTTGGATGGTCCAGTCTGTACATACTGGAAAGTCCCAAAGAATCGTTACATTTTCTTCCTCAGTTACAGCCTCAGGGTGGCGCTTGTACCATTTATCAGCAGTTTTGATTTTATAATGCTGACACATTATTCAATGTAGATATTGGCCATCTCTGTCATGTCTTGATTTTTATTCTACAGGTGCTAAAGAGATTAGGTGGTCCACTGTTTCAATCCCATCGTTGCAGTATTGGCACTTTGGGTCTACACCATTTTTCATCAGATTGGCTTGATAGTTATAGGTCAATAAGCTCTGATCTTAGGCAGCCAAGATACAGCCTTCACTCTCTACCTTTAGCCTTGAGTTTCGTAGCCACTGATGGGTGTGCTTCTTGTTCACATCAGCATGTTTTATCATCATCATCATCATTATTTGTTTTTGTTCTTTGTTTATCTGAAATTACATTGTAGAACATGTACTTCCTTTTAATGGCCAGTAAGTAAGTTGTGATATGATGGTGATTAAGCAACTACTTCCAACATCTGTAACAATCACATGGTGGTTCTCTCGGCTCTGCTGAGGACTAATTATTGAGGATGGTCTGACTTGAAATTTGTTACAATATATTGCTGAAACAGATATTTAATCTCTGTACCTGACAGTAGAATTTTAAATAACAGAATATCTGTAACATATTGATTTTTTTTTACATAGTTATAAGGTCACAATTTTGTTGAAGAAGATTGCATATAATTGCACTGACATCAGAACAAACTGGCTATTTTATTAAATCTTTCGAGATTAAATACAAAGTTTATATCCCATCTGGATATAAACTCTGTATATAGTAGGATGAATGTTGTTAGTAATTTCTGTATAGGTACAAAACTAGAAAATGGTTAAAGAAGGATTTGTCAGTTGTATGAACCCCACTACTTCACCATTACTTTACTGTCTTTTTAACCACAGAAGAATGAATAACACAGTTGATCTTTGCAGATTTGAGCTCAAATTGTAAAAAAATATTCAGCTCAATGCTCTATCATACATTTGCTGACATTTTTGTTTTAATATACATGATGAGGATCAGGAAGAGGATGATGATGACGATGTCGACAATGATGATGATGAAGATGGTTATGCCAGTCTTGTTGGTGGTGTTATTGTTGCTGCTTATGATGATGATGATATGATGATAGCAACAGTGATGACAACAACTATGATGATGTCATACATTTTCATTGTCAACAAGTAATCAATTTAATTTTATAATTTCTAACTACACTATGTGTATAACTCCATCAATATAAATGTTTATAAACTCAATCTTTTTGCTGAACTTCTCAGAAAATAAACAGAGATGACTAACCAACTAACCAAGGCAATCAGTAATATTCTGCATGGCAAACCTATCCAACCCATGCAATTATGTGTGTGTGTGTGTGTATATATATATATATATATATATATATATATATATATATATATGCATGCATGTATGTATGTATGAATGTGTGTGTGTGTATATATATATAACAGATGCTAAAATGCTGCTTATTTAAATGCTTTCCTTAAATACATTCCATGATTCCATGCAAATATTTTCTGAACATGTGCAAACAATTCTTCCTCCTTTACATTAAAAACATTCTTTAGCTCTCTGTTTATGTGTTTGTTTATCTATTGCTTCTTTAAATCTTTTCAATTATCTGCATTTTTCTATTTCTGCAGAAAGCAAACACCTCTGAGTTACTGGTCGTATCTACTGTAAAATTGTACAATAGCTGAAACAAACACCAATGAAACGCTTGAGAAAGTTTTTGATTAGGAAGAAAGATAAAAAACACAAACTTGCATTGAATTCTGAATACATCTATAAATACCTTAGATTCATTTCCTTATGTAGAGACTGAGCATCTCCCTAACATTGTCCTACGTATTGTTCTTTAACTTGCCTCTATTATGCATCCTACTATCGGCAGAAGCTTCAGATTAAATTACTGCAATTATGCAATGCAAAAAAGAGTGCAATTCAGAATTGCAATTTTGAAGTAGCTTTTCTGAAAATTTCTACAAACCTATGATTAGGATGGTTGCTTTAATTAATATCTTTGATTAATGTTTAACTGTTTTTGCAAACAAAGTACATAAAAACACTGTTTGAAATTATCTTTTCTAATTTAAATAGCATTGTTAGAATTTGTTAATGTTACCGTTGCTGTTCTTGTTGTTTCTTATATGTTGTTTTATTTTATCTTATTTAGTTTTGTAGGAGTATGAATCAAAACCAAAAGAGAAAATAAGATTTTGGAACTATTGATTTTTACCTGCCCGTTAGATACAAATAACAGTCAAGTAGCCATAGAAACAAGTTATTAGTCAAAGAAATAATGACACAAAGGGTTCTTTTTGACAGAGATTCCAATCTAAGTAATGACGGACCATTATTTCTGTCACTGTTGTTTTCTCAATGATGTTTTAACAAGTGCTGTTTCTTGTTATCTTCAAAATCTCCATCAGAATCAATTGAGGAAAAAGAAGTCTGCTGACACACATTTTGGCATCTATAGTCTGATGGGAGTTTACTCAATCTAATTATGTGTCAATGATATTGGCTTCAGACCTCACTAGATGACTGCTAGACTAAATTTGATGCTGCCTAATAGTGCTGCTTCCACCAACAAACCATTTACTGTATAAGAATTAAGACAGAGCAAACCAAGCAAATAAAGGCATTATAAACAATTAAAATAAAATAAAACAAAACAAAAAAAGCAATATCTAATTAAATGACAGTGTTGGAAAATAATTCAATTGTTTATTGCAGACCAATTCTTCACTTTCCCAATTCAACATTTCCCAAGAAATATAATTACTTAATTTGATAAAACCAATCACCTGACATCTCTTATTTTTACCATCTCTATTCTCTCCATCATCTTATTCTCGTTTTCTCTTCATCTTTAATATAATTACTTTGCTGCTAGTTGCGACATAAGTTTACTCCTAAACAGCTCAATAAGAGTTTGAATTCAAATATTTCATTCAAACATATTCAGCTTGGATGGAATTAAATCAACTATTCAAATAAACTATTATTTAAACTATAGCAAGACTTAGATTACCATTTCAGTTTATTAAAATAGTATCTTTATAGGTTGGCTTATGACCATATTCAGTCAAGCAATGAACAATTCTTTCTGTAGCACCATCATCATCATCATTGTTGTCATTGTCGTCGTCTTCGTTATCATCGTCATCACCATCATCATCATCATTTATGTTTCTATTTCACTACTACTATAAGCTTCTTCACTGAATCTCCATGCTCCAAGAAGAGTAATTTCTTTTCGCTCTACTGTGATTTCACAAACCTATTAATTGAAAATTTAATAGTTAAAAGATAAGATTAATAGTCTGTTTAACATGGCTTGAAATATTACTGGAGACAATCCATTACTGATGAAGAAACGAAATGAAATGAAATGAAATATGAAATACGAAAATGAAGACGACCAAATACAGATATATTAACAGCAAGATGACAAATACACGCCAAACATGAACTGATGTGGTTTCAAATAAAGTAATTTATTCAGGAAAATATTGTCATCAACAGTGACAGAAACCTCCTGGTAATCAATAATGACTCATGGAAGAAGATGGATCAGAGGGGAGAAAGCCTACAATTTTTAGTTATATTGATCAAAAACATGGATAATTGAGTGATGTTTTGGAAAACTGAACAGGAATAAGAGAATAAACAGTTAACTCATCCACAAATATAAATAAGCATGAATACATGAATATATAAATACTTGCTTCATGAAAATATTTCTCTTAGTTCAAAAAGATATACAGTTTTGCACTTAAGAGAATTTATTTTTAGTCAAGTAAACAGAAATAAATTTTGCTATTTTAGATTGAACATGTTACAATCAGAAAATAGTATGGGCATAAATTTTATAAGCTGAGTAACTGCGAGTTATGTTAAATTTATTTTGGTTGTTGTTTCACTAAGACAAGCATTATTTCTACTTAACAAAAACGAAATCTAAAAAAAAAACAAAAAAAAAACTGAAATACACAGGGAAGGAATATTTGGCAGTAAATAGGGAAAAGTTTCAATATTTACTCATCCAAAGCAGTGAATTGGCAGACTTGTTAGCATTCTGAGTGAAATGCTTAACAGTGTTTCATCTGTCTTCGTGTTCTGAGTTCAAATTCTGCTGAGATCAGCTTTGCCTTTCATCCAGTGGTGGACTAGCAAGGTTGCCAGCTTGCCTGATGGCAAGTGGCTCCCTGTGTCATTAGAATCCATATATGGCAGCCTATCCCCTCAAATTTGAGAATTTTTTATTCACTCCTGGAAGAATGCATTAATTATTTCAGCCTGGCTGTGTTTGTAGACAGTTGAAAACAATATTTTTAACAGAAAAAAAAAAGAAAGAAAATTAATTGTAGTTGTGGGTGAACCCCCTTAATCTCCTGGCAACCAATATTTTTAGACCCAATCTGCCACTGGTTTCATCCTTCCAAAGTCAATAAAATAAGTACCAGTTGAGTACTGGGGTCGATGTAATCGACTAGCCCCCTCCCCTCAAAATTTTAGGCCTTTGCCTATAGTAGGAATGAAAATTTACTCATCCCTTTTCATCATTAGGAACTTAACTTTGTTTCTGTTAGACATAATTTATTGGTTTTTCATTTAAGTCAAGCTCATAAAAATCATTTGTTAGGAAGTGAAGGCAAATATTTTCAGAAATCTTCAAACTATACACTTTATCTCTTTGTAAAGATGCGATAAGGTGTGACTTTTCATCTCAGTAATGGCTAAATATATTGACTTTTGTCTGGAATATATTATGAAGAATTCTTACGCTGCCACATTTATCATTCTTTTAAACTAATACACTAGATTGTTATTTTGTAATGCCTAAAATCTCTCTCCAACTCTTTTGGCTTGTTCCTCTAAATTGAAGCCATTTTTCTATGACATTCAATCCATTTAAATTCTTTTAAAATTAATTTAAAATGTTTGAAAATTATTGTCTATAAAACATGAATATACATTTACACATTTATGTAAACTTTTTGAATATATACAAACATAAGGATTATGAATGGCTGTGTTGATAATGTTGATTGAAATACAATGCTGTATTTAATTAGCTCTTTTAGATTTTGAATCAAAATCTTTCAGAGGCAAATTTTGCATTTTGTCTCATCAGAGTTAATAAAGTAAGTGCCAATTATATATTGTGAGCTAATTCAAGTGATTTATAAACACATAAGTAAGCTTCAACAAATGTAAAAATTCCAGATACATATATATTAAAAGACAAAAGAAAGCCAAGAATACATTAGAAAATTTAACATTTTAGTTTCATAATAAAATATTTGTGATATAAATGAATAAGAAACATTTGACATTGGCTGTTAACACTTATTTCATTTGTTTCTTTTCTTTTTTTTTTTTTTTTTGCCTAGCTACGTTTTTATACTCAGTTGGCTTTTAAATGTTTCATACTGTAACTTTGTTAACAATGACATTTATAGTATGATCTAAATTTTAACAGCTGCAACTTTTAGATCAAATTCGTGTGTCATGCTGGTGCTGATATGAAGTTTGTTTCACCACTACATAACACCAAGGGCAAGTGAGTGTTGTAAATAAAGTCTTGAGACAACCAATACCTTTTGAGTAAACTGTGAGAAACTCTGTGCATATACATATCTATTGTTTACAATTTCTTAGGGACACACATGCACATATTTGTATATAAGCATATGTGTGTGTGTGTGTGTGTGTCATAGAAATAGAAAAAACCTTGGTACAGTAGGGCATATTTGAAAAAGTGAAGGAAAATGACTGCTTGCTACTTTAGATAATTAGACTTTCATTAAAGTAGAAAATAATTATCAGAAAAGTCGTTCTTCAATTTTACAAATATATGTGTATGATGTGTGTATGTGTTTGAAAAGTGAAGAATGTACATGTGTATATGTATGTATGTATGTGTATATATATGTATGTATATATATATATATATATATATATATATAGCTATAGATATAGACACACATATACATGCGTGTGCGTATGTATAAATAATAGATAGATAAATATAGATATAACCCAAATAAAAAGAGTTTAACACATCTTTAATGACTAGTTACAATCGTTTCTGTATCACTCAGCTTTTATAATCATGGCACACAAAAGATCAGCATGGAAAGTTGCATAATATTTGCAATTTTAAATACTTGCTTGGCACTTCATCAGACTTGCATTGAATGATACACTCTTACATTATACATTTGCATATTTTGGGAGGAAACAAGAAGTATAACTAAAGACAAAACTAAAATGTCTGCAATTTCATAATATTTTTTTTTTTTTTATTCATTTATACTTCTTGTTTCCTCCTAATATAAGCAAAATACAATGCTTCACAGACATATTGTAAGAACACACCTTTTGATGTTTTAATATATATATATTTATGTGTGTGTGTGTATTTGTATGTGTGTATACATACATTCACAGACATATGTATATTTCCTTTGTTAACTCTTTCACTTCTACACTTTTAGTAACCTCCATTAACTTAAGATGCTATACAGAAGTCATGGTAATTATGGATAAATAGGTACATTGGCAGTTAGTGTAGCAGAAAACTATGGAGATTAAACATTGTTTACATATTTATTTATATTGTCAACATCACAAGTATGCTGAGTTCTAAATCTATCTTTCAAGTTACCAACGACTTGACTTGAACCTCTAACAATATAATGTATTGCCTCAAGGTAGCGAGCTGGTAGGATTGTTAGCATGCCAGGTAAATTGCTTAGTAGCATCTCATTCATCTTCATTTTTTTGAGGTCGATAAGATAAGTATGGTGGTGGTGGTGGTGGTGGTGATGATGATGATGGGTGATGAGGAAGAGGAGGAGGAGAATGATGACGATAGATCTGTAAATGAGTGGAAAATTCTTATTCATATTACACAATAAGAAGAGTATGATGTAATATATGATAAAACTGATTGACTTTGCTTATTGAACTGAACAATATTTCAACAGTTCATCCCTCTTTGGGTTCAAATAATAATTTTAAAAAATGAAAAAAATACACAGAAAGGCAAGAATTCAAAATTTCAATGGGATTGCTCTGCAGTCCTTTCAAGACAGAAAAAAGCATCATCAAGTTCCCCTCATTTGTAATGGTTTAAAACAAGGAAAAAGGAAGAAAAAGAACACTTGGTCAAAGTGTTTTGTATAAACCTGAAAGCATTCTCCAATCATTTTGTTCATTCCTTCAAAATCTGATGCTAGTACCTCACATATATGAGGGGTTCCCAAAAAGTTCCTGGCTTTGGGTAAAAGAAAATACAGGAGGATCAGTTAATTATGATTTTATTCAGCATATTCTCCTCTCACGTTCACACACTCATTGCAGCAGTTCTGAAATTTATTTTAAGCCCTCTAAGAACTCAGAAGTTTGGGCCTCCAAACAGGTCTTTTGCAATACCCGTAAAAACCAGGAACTTTTCAGCAACCCCTCGTATATTTATCCTTAGTCTACAAAATACATGAGAATAAATATATTTGTGAATTACTAGCATTGTGAGTAGTTTTCTCAATTTTTGGTCTAGCCTCTGTAACTTCTCTTTCACCACCAACTGATACTACCTACATCATACCTCAATAATGCAATCACTCATGTATTGATTGCTTGAATCTTACTTTTTCTATTCAGTTTTTCACTGCAGCATCAGTTCTAAGTGTTTGGAGACACTCTTGCATTAAAGCTCTTTTTCATTTCTTTATTCATCATCATCATCGTCGTTGTTGTCGTCGTCATCGTCATTCTTATAGTTTGGTGGAGAGGGAGAGAGAGAGAGAGAGAGAAAGTGAAAGAGAGGAGGGACTGTGCATATGGACTTTGCAACCCCTCTAAAACTGGTTTAACCAATGCAGTTGATGATCTTTTTGAACAAATACAAGCTGACTAGAGGGAAGGGTTTCCTGAAAATCTTCCTTATGGGGAGAAAGTGAAGAATGTACATGGGGTTAAGTGGAACTCAGAATATAAAATATGTGAATATTGAAAGAGAAATTAATGAATCAGGTGGGCTTGAATATTTGAGATGGTGGAGGTGGAGTAAGATTAACAAACTCCAAAGAACAGAAGCCACCATAGCGGTGGAATAAAAGACAGTACGAAGGAAACAGTATCTCTGTAGAACAGTGTTTAGAGGAATCTTAGGAAAAACTATGGTCCATGGAACTTTCTGAATGACATGGCTAACAAAAAATTACTTCCAGTTTCTTTAGTAATATGGCCTGCCTGATGGTGAATCATTTCTCTTGTGGCCTCCACAGAAAAGGTTGCCTATACCTAATCTAGAATGTTATGAGCTTTTGGCAGAGTTTAGAGGTTTAGGCGTCTTTAAAAGAACCAAGTAACTCTGTGCTACAGCAGTGCTTGATATAAGGGGGTGCTGAAAAGATCCTGGCTTTAAGGGAGGCTCAACCTTCCAAGTTCTTTTCCAGAGCTCAGAAAAACTGAAGGACCTCTGCAATAAGTGTGTGAATCTGAGAGGGGAATATGTTAAATAAAATCATAATTAACTGATCCTCTTGTATTTTCTTTTACTCAAAGCCAGGAACTTTTCAGCACCCCCTCATAGACTACAAGCTACTGATTCTTTGGTCTGTAGACCTGGCCAGCAACATATCTGTTCAACCAACTGCATCTATCATAATTTGCAGTTCATGTCAAAAATTACTTGTGAATATTAATCAAAGTTTAGATCAACAGGAAAACATTTATCTTAGTAATGGTTGATGTACTGAAGTAATTCATTCCCAAACTACTATCAATAAACTGGTTGTGTGTGCAAGTCATCCAGATATGACATCTTGACATTTACAGAGAAAGTAATGGTGGGAGGTGTGATAAAATGGTGTAAAAGGTATACAGGCAGAGAGAAAGACTTGAGAAAGAAAGAAAGAAAGAAGGAAAGAAAGAAAGAATGAAAGAAGGAAAGAAACAGAGAAAGTAAAAGAGATGGCTATGATAAAATGTGTAGCGGAGTATGAGTATATATTTATGCTAAAGACAAAGAATGTGAAAATGAGAAAAATAGTGTAAGGCAATAAAAGATAAATGATGCAGCAGACCTAAGTTCATTTCCTATATAAATATATATATGTATATCTATAACAATACCTCTGTCTGTCTATTTATCTCTCTCTCTTTATCTATCTATCTATTATCTAGCTGTCTCTCTTTCTGTATATATAAGTATATATATGTATATGTATATATATATATATATATATATATATATATATACACACATATATACACATACATATATATTTGAATGTGTGCGCATGTGTATATGTTATATATACATATTTGTATATGTATGCACACACACACATATACATATAAATACGCATGTACACACACACATACATACACATATACATACATGCATACATAGATACATACATACAAACATGCATACATATCTATGTGTTGCAAATGACTCAAGTATTTATGCTATTTCCGGTGAAAATCTCATTATACAAGAAGGAACCCTTATGGTAGTCAGGTTGTTGCAGACAATTTGCTGCCAACTAAAAGTGGATGAATATGAGAATTAAAAGCAAGGAAGCTCCTGTGATATTTCTTGAATTAAACTCAATAATGAATTTCAACAATTCTTTCTGTGTTTGCTAATATTATATTAGAAAGGGGAGTGTCAGTTAGCAGCATTAAAAATGTGTAATCTTGGCTGTATGGTTAAGAAGTTTGCTTCATAAAGCTTGAGGTTTTGGGTTCAATCTCATGGTCCAAGCTGTGTGTTGTGGTTCTTGAGCAAGACACTTTATTTCATGTTGCTCCAGTTCACTCAGTTGTAGAAATGAGTTGCAATGTCACTGGTGCCAAGCAATATTGATCTTTGCATTTCCCTTGGCTAACATCGGTGGCATGGAGAGGGTAGGCTGGTATGCATGGGCGACTGCTGCTCTTTCATAAACAGCCTTGACTGGGCTTGTACCTTGGAGGGTATATCTTTGTGTCATTCAAATCTTTGTGAGTTGAGGACCTTCTGTGATTCACTCTGGACCTCAACAGTGCTGTTAAAAAACTTTGAACTTTTTATTACTTACTCTTTTGCCATGAAGGTTTGGTTCAACAAAACTACCCCAGTACTTATGTTTTTTTAAGTCTGGTATTTATTCTATTAACCTCATTTGCCAAACTGCTAAGTTATGATGATATAAACTAACACAGTTTGTCAAACAGTAGTGGGTGACAAACAAAGACACACATACACATGCACATACATATGAGTTTCTTCCACACAGTCTCCATTTACTAAATTCTTTAAGAAAGTATTGGTAACCTTGGAGCTATAGAAGAAGACACTTGCCCAAATACTGTATAGTAGAACTGAATCTGAGACTACATGGTTGCAAAGTAAGCTTCTTAACCACACAGTCATACTTGCAACTATGATCACATCAACCTCAGTACTTAACTAGTACTTTATTTTATTGATTTCAAAAGGATGAAAGATGACCTTGGGGTTATTTGAACTCAGAAAAGCTGGAACAAATGCTGCTAAGCATTTTTTTTCTTTGTCTTTTCCACTGTACTAACCAGCCCACCACCTTGAAATTAATTAAAAATAGAATTAATTTTTATTAAAGAAAATTTCATGGCTCACCACTTTAAGTATGTTAATACTGACCTTACTATTTGCTTTTTGTGCAGATCACATCCCTAGGTATATTCTAATGTATAGCCTCCTAATGTTGAGTTTACGATCATAATATTATGGGTTTGATTCCTGTATCAAACACTGCATTGCATTCTTTAGTAAGGCATTTCATATCCCAGTGTTCTAGTCTACTTATTTGAAAATGTGTACAAATATAGTGCAGGGGCAACCCTACACCCAACCCCGTCCTACCTGTTGTCACAAGCTCAATGTCCAGTTGAGTCAAGAGTTAGAAGTGTCAAGAGGGTGTCTATGTTTGTTTGAAACTACATAGATCTCTGAGACAAGCAACAATGGCACGGTACATGTCACAAGGTCATTCTCTCTTATGAGTGATGACAATGGGCTTTATATAGTAAATATATTATTTAAGACACGCTTGCTTTTTAATGACAATCAAAATACTTACAATATATGGCCCTGTAATAACGATTTAATTTAATTTACTCTCCTGGATTACATTGATGTTGGCTAATTAATTGTTTCTGACCTAACTATTTAGAGAAAGAAATTAATTTTGATAATGTAATTGAAGAATAATTTAATTAAATGAGATTTTCTTACAAATTGTTTTTGTTCTCTTTTCTTTCTCTTTTATACCTTTGTTTCAGATTCCGTACACAGTCACATTTCTTTCAACCTTCATTGGTTACAGTCATGGATTTGGTACCAAATCTCATTTCCATATAGCCAATAATCAACTGAACTATCAGTAAATGTTACAATCGAAATTATTATAATTTCTCGAGGTTATGAAGCAAATAAAGCACAACCATGGACAATTCTTTTTTTTTTTTTTTTGCATTATTACAAAAATGTGATGACCTGCAAGATCTTTAGCAAAAATTCCAATATAATTTCCACATATGACTAATTCTTAATGAGAGATCAGAATAAAAGACAAAATGTAATTTCATAGCAATTGACAAAAATATTAAAACCTGATTTATTTGTTTTTAAAGATTTTTTTTTTTTTTTACAAATCATATTTTGTTTGTTTTTCTGCTATTTTTCCAAGTATTTACCCACCATTCCAGTGGCATCACTGTTTCTGTTTGATAACACTGTCTTTATACAATTTCAAGTGCTTCTCCTTGTTCTAGGTAGCCATTTTAAATTAATTGAATTTTTAATTGTATGCACAGTACTGCTTCATTTCTTCATTTTTAATTTTTCTAATGTTTTATTTAAAAAAATTTTTTTTTTCAAGCGCTCCGCATTGAGAAGAATGATAGTTATTCTTTTATCTCTTTGGTTGTAAAGCTTAAACATACAATTTTATTTTTATTTCATTTTATTTTTTAATAATAATGTTTCTGTGTATTTGTGATTCTGCTTCTCTCTCACGATCACTAATACAACATTACAATTCAATTGCAAACAGTTAGTGTTTTAAAAATAAAGATTTTCTTTTAATGTATTCTTCTCTCTCTCTCTCTCCTTTCTCTCTCTCCCTCTCTCTTTCTTGCTCTCTAGTTTCAAAGCATGGCAGACACGGATATTTCTTTGTCAATTCAACATTAAATGAACATAAAGGGAAATTTCTTCAACTCTCTCTGCTTTAGGGGAAATCAAATAGCAAAACCCAGCCTATAGCAATCTTTCCTTCCTGCATGCTATATTACTTCGTAGGGTTTCTTCTCTATGAATGTGTTTCGTTGATGTCATGTTGTTATAGAAAACAACTATAATAATATTTAGAAGTTGCTTTAAAGGCCTTGACTACAGCCTTTCTGAAGAATTACTCTAAATGGACACATTTTGTAAATTGGAATGACAAACTGATAAAAGTAGTTGTCAAATGTTTGCTTATTGATTTCTCACAAGGCTGGCTACAAATTGCAAGATGTGGTATGTAGCTGATTGGATCTGTCATAATACATTACTGGTACTTAGTTTGTCCTCTCTGGATGAAACTAATATATATTTGATCTAAACATGAATTTGGAGCTATAATAAAATATGAAGAGACCAAGGTTGATGGTTTATTGTTTCTGTTACTTTCTGTCCTCTTTCTCACCATCGTTGTCATTACTATCATAATCCTCATTGTCATCGTCGTTGTGGTCATCATCATCATCATCACCATCATCATCTCCAAGCACCACCAAACACCAATCCCCTCCTCCACTTCTTCTTCTGCTTCCTCCCCCTCTTCTTCCATCTCCTCCCCCACCTTCCACTTCCACCTCCTCTTTATCCTCCCTCATCGTCATCGTATGTCCCTTTTTCCACATGAAAATTACTAGATGGGCATCATATCAACTAATTTCAGTTAGTTTTTAACTTACCAGATCAAAAATTTATCACTGCAAACCTAAACTACTACTACTACTACTACTACTACTACTACTACTACTACTACTACTACTACTACAGCTGCTGCTACTGCTACTACTGCTACTACTACTACTACATTCCCTTGTAGTTGAATGGTTTCAAGTCACCTTAGAATCACATCTTTAGTGATGAGAAAAGAAAGGCTGTTAACCTGATAACTAATTTAAGTCAAGAAAGTCATGAGTTTAAACTAATTAAAATTAATTATAGAATACATAAATTCAATCTCTGCAAATATCATGGCAACTCCAGACATGTTTCAGACTTGTTAGATCTCATTAGCAAAACAGGGTTTTCTGTTATGGCATGATGATCTTAGAATGATGAAAAGAAAGATATAGATTTTATATGAATTAACACTGAGAGGTAGGATAATTTAAAAGAATAACTGGATAAAATACTCCAGGATCCCTACTGCATGAAACATAGATAGAAAAGTGCCTACAAACATATTTGATATAGTTGACCAAGATATTTTTTATTAATTAAGCCTATCTTGAAAGAGTAAAAGATTAACCAATAAGTCTACAATAGAACTTTCCAGATTCCATGTCTCTGAACATCTTAAAAATGTTTTCTGATAAATCCACTTTTAATTCTCTTTTTATCTTCCTGAATGTACCAAAGGCATTCATTAATTTTAATGATATATAGTAGTTATTATTAATGTTGCACTAAGAATTAGATAAATTGCTGGACTGGAATTTTTGGCAGCTTAGCAAAGACTGGCAGACGAACAGCATTGACATAGCCATCTATGAAATCAAATATTGAGAATGTGTCACAAATTTGACATTGTACGATATACAGTGGAAGTGAAATAGTCAATGAGATTTGATACTGATCACACAAAATATAAGGGAAACAGATACTGGTTTGTGAATTCATATCTACTACAAGTGTAATTAAAAGTCTGATGTTCCTAACTTACTATGTTTTCATATTAATCTTTTAGCATTTAAATTTGCCATATCCAGCCTAAATAGTCTGCCTGCTTTATGTTCAACTTGGCCAAATTCAGCCTTTCACACTTGTCCTATAATGTCATTCTAAATATAAACAATGATATTATCAAAATCTCAAAGCTATGAGATAATGAATGATTAACTAAAAACAATGTGAATAAATAAGCATTATATTTGACAGAGTAATCTGAATGTTAAAAAGTCAGAACAGTGGAATGTATTCATTTTTATGATATAAAGAGTAATATAAAAGAGATACTAAAACTTTAAAAAATCAGAGGAATATTTTTAAAGATTTGTGTACAAATCTACCACCAAAAATCACATTCACTACACCCAGTTATAATCATTGTCATGAATCCTTTATGCAAGGAGTATGTTCTATTCTACAATAGCTCTGAGGCAATTAATGCCTTGCTAGAGGTGGGGGAGTACAATGCCAGGTTCTTAACTTCCCAGAATTTCAAGCTTCTGGAATTTTCACTTTGTTCATGTCTTTCTTGACTTACAGAGGTTCAAAAGGAACATTAAGGGAATCAGTCTTACCATGCTAGGAGAGATGGGCACAGAACCATGGGTGCTGCACTTTCCTCTAGATAAAAAAACTGAGAAAATGTGAAAAAGAAACAAAAAATAAAAATTGGAATATCTCTTTGAGGAAATTTTTGTGCAGTTAGGACTGATTTGGGACTAAATAACAACAGTAACTGACATAAGTCACATAACAAAGTTGCTTAATTTGGTAAACAAACCATAGAAATTGAAAGGCTGTAAAATAGAGATTGTATTTTAGACTCAGTTGTTTGTAGGTTATAACATCTTCAACTACAAGGAGTGAAATAATGCAGTTATTTTAGATTCTTCAATAAATACTAAGCAAAACTTTATGGCTTGAACAGAAGGTATCAGAATTTTAAAAATAAGAATTCACTTAGATACTTGATAAGCGTCAAATGTATTAAGATTCACATAATACAGGCATTCATAGCAATAGAATGAGCCCACAAATGAATAGCTGTCCTTAGAACATTTATCAATACAATGGATATGGGTATTAGTATTAGTCTGACTATACAAAAAGTTACATGAAGGAAGATTTCTTTGCTAGGCAGGCATGTAAATGTAACATTTATATAGGGAGAAGAAACATTTCGTTTTAGTTTGTCATAATGGAAAAGTTACATTTTATCAGGAAAATTGATTTGTAAAGTAACCACAGCTTTCAAGAGCTGCTAAAACTGAGAATATACATACCTTTTTCACACAACTATTGAGAAAACACATCCCAAATGATTGGTTGGAGAAAATTAAGTTAGACAGTGAAAGCATAGAAGTATACTTGCATGCTGAAGCTGTACAATTGCTTGTGTCACGAGTCAGATTCAAAAAGCTGAAATCCTTCTACAATATGACAAATTCTGAATTTCAATTGCCGCTGCACACTAAGTAACCTATCAAAGTGTCCAGTAGTATCACGATATCAGTGAAATATAAAGGTAAAACTGTAAGAATTTAAAGTTTTATGCCATTAAGCCAAAATAGAAGACAGCACTCCTTTATGAGAGAAGCATGCCACACCAACTGAAATTTACCAGAAGAATTCTTGATACTAAAAGAATTTTAGAAATGCCTTGTTTGCAAATAAAAATGTCGTGGAAGCAAGAATCTAGTTTTTGAATGCAGAATACAGTACCAATTATTGTTCGTAAACATAAATATAACAGCTACAAGCCAAATGATACGGATAAGATAGAGGAAGAACCAGTAGTTGAAATACCAGAAATGGAAATATTCTATGACATTAATTCCAAATATATATGTAATGCCAAATTTGGTGTGAAAACAGAGTTCATTATATCAATCTTAGCACTTAACTGAGACTCATTTTATCAGCCTGAAAGAATTTTCATATAATTTCAACTGAGGATTTTAGGAGACATAACTAATAGTCACATGATTTTTACTATGACACTCTACCAATTCTACCAGTTCACTAACCTCGATATTCTTTAATATTAATGATAATGGCATTTATTTTGATTAGGGAATCCCTTTTAATTATTTCTGATATTGATTTTAAAATTTGACTCAAGACCAGTGATTTTGGAGGAAAGAATAAATCAAGCACAGCAATTCCAGTGTTCAATTGGTACTTACTTGATTGACACCCACAAAAAGTTGAAAGGCAATGTTGGCCTCAGCAAAATTTGAACTCAGAAAGTAAAGACGGAAAAAATGCCACAAAGCATTTTGCCCAGCGTGCAAACAATTCTGCTGGCTCCTCACCTTAATAATTTCTGGTATTGATAAAGCATTCACTTCAAGCTTGACCATATCATTTTATGCATTAGGGCTTCTAAAGTCAAACGCGTCCTTCTATTTCCATGACAGTAAAATGTAATTTGCTGGAGATGTAACTGCTGTTTCATACAAGTCAATATTGTTAAAAGCTAACTTCAAAAGATATATATACTTATTGATACTCTGATATTGATCAAGAGACAACCTAAACAGTTTCGAGGTTAAAAGCTTAATTCGGTTGATAATATATAGAATATAACGAATCAGCTGATTAAAAGGATCCCAGTATTTGACTGGTACATATTTCATCATCACTAAAAGATTCCGGTCAAAATCAATATAGGCTTATGTAGATTCAGATATATATGAAATAGTAAGAGTGGTTTTAAATCATAGCACAAGGCCAGCAATCTAGGGGGATCAAGTACGTTGATTACAACTACCCCAGTGTTCATATGGTACTTGTCTTATTGATCCTGAAGGATGAAAGGCATAGTTGACCTTGGCAGAATTTGAGCTCAGAATGTAAAGACAGGATGTAAAGAATCTGAACTCAGAATTTGAATGGTGTGCTAACAGTTCTGTTGTTTCACTGCATCATCATCATCCTCATCGTTTAATGATGCAGTGAACCAGCAGAATTTTAAGCTTGAAGTGAATGCTTTATCAATACCAGAAATTCAAATTCAAATTCAAATTCAAAATGCCTACCAACATTTCATCTGTCTTTACATTCTGAGTTCAAATTCTGCCAAGGTCCACTATGTCTTTCATCCTTTCAGGATCAATGAGACAGTAATAATAATAATAATAATAATAATAATAATAATAATAGTCTCAAATTTTGGTACAAGACCAGCAATTTCAGAGGAGGAGTTAGGTTAAGTACACTGACCTCAGTACTCAACTCGTACTTATTTTATTAACCCAGAAAGGAGGAAAGGCAAAGTCATCCTTGGCAGAATTTGAACTCAGGATGTAAAGATGGATAAAATACCATTAGGCCTTTAGTCTATCATGCTAATTACTCTGCCAGCTCCGTGCCAATGATAATAATCATTGTTCTAACATTTACTTACCCAAACTTGCATCATCAGGGAGACAAGAGAATGCTTGGAAAGAGTTTTTTACGGTTAGATGTCCTTCCTGAAACCAACCCCACTTGGAAACAAGAGGCATAACACACACACACACACGTGTGTGTGTGTGTGTATTGAGAGAGAGAGGGTAGCTGAGAAAGAGAGAATGAATGTGAGAGAGTAAATGGAAGAGGCAGTAAATAAGACTAATCATAATATTGAGTTTTAGAATAGGCCCAAGGCGACAAGTTTGGAGGAAAGAGATATTCAATGATATTGACTCTAGCATGTGACTGATATTTTATTCTATCAAACCCAGGAGGATGAAAAACAATGTCGATCCTTGTGTGATTTGAACTCAGAAAATTAGGATATAAAGTAAATACCACAAGGCATTTTGTCTCACACTAATTCTTCCACAGACTGCAGAAAAATACTTGACTTTCAGTTTACATTTAGGTTCTCCCTGGGATATGTAATGTGTGTATGTATTATGATTGACAACATATTTGCTTGGTTTTGTTGAGATATTCATGGTAATCTGTGATAACGTACCATTGTTTATGTTTATGTAATTAAGGATAAAGCAAGATATGCTGATTATATCAAGTATTAAGAGACAACAGGGATTAATTTTCTTTTGACTCTTTTGATTTCTAGTTGTGATTTTGCCAGAGTTAGCTTTGCATCTCATTCCTTTGCTGTGAAAATGAGCCAAATGTTTTAAATTATTTCTAAAGTGACACTTGTCACAACATGCAAGGGAAATAGCCTAGGAATCTTAAAACAGTTATTCCTTTTTCTTCCTTTTTTTTTTTCACTTTTTTTTTGTGTATAATCTTCAAAAAATCTCTTGTAGTTGACTAATAATTCATTGAAGTTGCTTCACAGAAAAATGGTTACCATTCAGTGATTGCTCTTTTAAAGAGAGAGAGAGAGAGAGAGGTAGGAGGTGGTGGCAGGCAGGCAGACAGACATACTGACAGACAGACAGACAGACAGACAAACAGACAGACAGACTGACAGACAGATAGAGATAAAGAAACAGAGACAGATATAGACAGGCAGAGAGAGAGAGAGAGAGAGAGAGAGAGAGAGAGAGAGAGAGAGAGAGAGAGAGAGAGAGAGAGAGAGAGAGAGAATCAGGGAGACACAGATTGATAGATAAATAGAGAGAGATAGTCAGGGAGAGATAAAGAGAGAGAAGCTCTGTTGCTTTGCTTTAGGTTCTACAATATCTTGTGAACAATTCTCATTTACCATTAAACTTATTTAATACAAGAATAACTGTTTAATATGATATGAAATGACATGGTAAACATTGTCACAGTTAACAAGAAAGCCCTCGAAGAATTTGGAATCAGTTGTAGCATTAAAGTATTTGATTGGATTAATTCTCTTCACTCTTGATTAAACAGTTAAGATTAAAAGTGCATCATTATCTCACTGGAAATAATCTCTTGGCAGTATCATTTCCTTGTTGGTGTGGAATGTTAGAAGCCACTACCTTTATCTTAAACTACCACAATCACATATATTGACACGCTTTTCAACGATGAAATTTAATTGGGTAGCAGTAAGAGGAGAAGGAAGAGAAGGAAGAGAGGAAATAGAAATCAGTTGCAGGAGTGGTGCTTGATGATTTATCACAAGTTAAGGGCACCACCTCTTCTACCTCATAATATTTCTGTAGAGATTTTACTCAGCTTCAGGCTGAAACTTTTGATATTTGCCAACTAGTTTATTATCTCGATGTTTAACCCAGCAACTATATCATCATCAAAGTTTCCTTCTATGTCTAATGTTTTTGTTTCAGTTCCTTCTTTCTACAGCATTGTTTAATGAATACAGCTCACAATTCAAATGTTTATTTCAGAACAACTTTTGTTTATTTCATTTGTCCATAGATATTATTTATTCAGTGAGGAAAATCTCTCAGAGAATAATATGCCTTAACACTCTATCTTTAGAGCATGTATTTTAGTAATAAACAAATCTATTTAAATTATGGAATTTCATTGTTTAAAAGAGAAGAAATTGAAGAGAGAAGAGAAAAGATGTAAATTTATAGAAAGTGGTTCAATTTCCGAGAGGAAAATACCAGAAATTGAAATATCCTCTAATATACATGTGATGTCATATTTGGTGGAAGAAAAGAGTTGACTACCTCATCCTCAGTGCTTGAATGGCACTTATTTTATCAGCTTGAAAGAATGAAAAGTAAAATCAATCTTGGTATGATTTGGGGCCCAGAACATTAATTCTTTAGCATTTAAAGCAGCCATATCCAGCCAAGACAGTCTACCTGTTTAATTTTCAAACTGTCAGAACCTAGCCTCTTACACCTACCTTACAATGTCATTCTAAAGATATACAATCATCTCACTGAAATCTCAAAACTACAAGATAATGCATGATTAATTCAAAACTATGTGAATTAATAAGTATTAAGTTTGATTGAGTAATCTGAATACTAAAGAGTTAAAGGATGTAATGAGTAGTCATATTATATTTACTTTGTGTTTCCATTTCATTGAGTTGTTTATATGCTATGTTCCACATGATCTGAAATTATAGAACATTGCAGAATGGTAGTGATCTCTGAGATTTGAAAATAGACATAATAGTTTCAAATTTTGGTACAAGGCCAGCAATGTTAGGGGAGGACCTCGGTCAATTTACATCATTTTTACATGTATAAGGAACCCTTTCTTGTCAAAATTTAGGTTATAAAATATGGGAGTTTCTTATATATGGATAATTCCTTATAATCCCTTACAAAACCTTTTTTTCCAAATTTTAAGCCCCAAAATTAGGGAACTCTTTATGCATGAGGGCTGTTTATGCACGTTAAAATATAGTACATCAACCCCAGTACTCAACTGGTTCTTATTTCATTGACCCAGAAAGGGATGAAAGATAAAGTTGACTTCAGCAGAATTTGAACTCAGAATGTAATGTCACTAAACATTTTGTCCAATTTTCATGTGACTTAATATGGTTTACGTATCCTGCTTTTAACAACAGAACATGGTCACATATAATACATATCCAATGTTCACTGTTGATTACAGTTCAAATTATTCCTTTATGACAGGCCCTTTTAAGCTCAGAGTGCTGAATCATCTTTTCCTCCTAGGCATTGCAACCAGTCCTAACAGCACCTCTCCACTTGTTCCAATCTAGAGCGTCATTTTCCCTATCACATATATATTATCTATATGTATATATATATATATATTTGTATATATATATATATATGTAAAGATATGAATATCTATGTGCTCATGCTGCTTCCTCATTCCGACATTGTGTGATAGATTCAAATGAGTGTTATTATGATACAAGCAGTGTCATTGGTTTCTAACCTTCCATGAGTACTTGTCTGATTATGAGGAAATATAATCTTGCCCAGAAGTGAGTGAGAATTGGTGACAAGAAGGGCATTCAGATGTAGAGCATGTGCTTTGATGAACTACATCTTACCTATGCTGCATGGAAAAATGGCATTAAAATAATGAAGATGGTGATGATGATGATGTTGAGGATGATGATGATACACACACACACACACACACACACATTTATATTTCAAGCCATCCATTCATCCAACCATCCATATATGTGTGTGCATGCATGTTTGTGTGTGTGTGTGTATGTGTCGGTGTCCATATACACAGACTCACATATCAATTATATATGATAAATAAAATATATTTCTGCAGAGATATCCTGATAACTGATAATCTGATAATTTCTTTCTATATGTGACTCTCCGAGATATTTGTTTTGACTAGGCACAGGGCGAAGAAAGATAAGGTTTTCTGATGCTAAGATTTTTCCGAGAACATTAAGACTATCATAATATTGGAATGGTTTCAACCGAGAATTGAAACCAGGTGGTGTTTACACTTTAAAAGCGTCCCCAGTTTGTATCATTATTTTTCACAAAACGATGCTGTTTCATGATTGAAGGAAGATAAGCACACACATACACACACACACGCACGCACACACAAAGGCATACACATACATACAAGCATGCACACAAACTATACATAGACAGTGATGGAATTAGATATGGGAAGAGAAATATGAATAAAAAATATATTTGTAAATATATATCTCAATCTTCATCATTGGCATTATCAAACAGCCATCACTGTTACATATAGCACCTTTGCCAATACTAACCTATTTATGCATATATATATATATATATATATATATATATATATGTGTGTGTGAAATATCTCTATGTATCTATATCTATATATGTATAATATATACCTGTATGTATATATATATATATATATATATATATATATATATACACATGCACAAACACATTCACACGTACTTACACATCTGTATACCTACATACATGTGGGTGTTCATGTATGCACATACATTCTTTTATTCTTTTATTTGGTTCAGTCATTTGACTGCAGCCATGCTGGAGCACGGTCTTTTGTGGAACAAATCAACCCCAGGACTTATTCTTTGTAAGCCTAGTACTTATTCGATAGGTCTCTGTTGCTGAACCGCTAAGTTATGGGGACATAAGCACACCAACATCAGTTGTCAAGCGATGATGGGAGTCAAACACAGACACACAAATACATACATACATGCATATATACAACGGACTTCTTTCAGTTTCTGCCTACCAAATCCACTCACAAGGCTTTGGTCAACCCAAGGCTATAGTAGAAGACAGTCACCCAAGGGGCCATGCAGTGGGACTGAACCCAGAACCATGTGGTTGGGAAGCAAGCTTCTTACCACACAGCCATGCCTGTACACCATCATTGTTATAATTTTCTGTCTGTTTATTTCTTTCCCATGTTGTTATGGTTTAGATAATTAATCTATTCTATCTCTATATTCTTACCATTTGCTGTTTCTTTATCAACTGACATACATTTCCAGACTACTCTTGTGTATGGCATGTTGCTTTGCATACTTAAGGTACAGGCATGGCTCTGCGATTAAGAAGTTATAACCAATTACATGATTTTTTGTTAAGTCAAACTGCATGATTCCTTGGTGATGATGATGAGGAGGAGGCAAAGGAGGATGTTGTTGATGATGATGATAGAAAGATAGATAGATAGAAAGATAGATAGATAGATAGACAGACAGACAAATAGATGGATGGATATATAGATAGTCAGATAGACAGATAGACAAACAGACAGACAGACAGACAGATAGACAAATAGATAGACAAATAGATAGATAGACAGATAGCTAGATAGATAGATATATAGATAGATAGATAGATAGATAGATAGATAGACAGACAGATTGATAGACAGACAGATTGATAGATAGATAGATAGATAGACAGACAGATAGATAGACAGACAGATTGATAGACAGACAGATTGATAGACAGACAGATTGATAGACAGACAGATTGATAGACAGACAGACAGATAGATAGATAGATAGATAGATAGATAGATAGATAGATAGATAGATAGATAGATAGATAGATAGATAGATAGATAGATAGACCCAGGGTTTAGATATTTTTACATCTGATACTTATTGTATTTGTTTCTGTTGCTGAATTCCCACTTATGGGGATGTAAGCAAATCAACACTGGTTGCCAAAGGATGGAGTGGGGGACAATCCAAAAAACACAGACACACTCACATATACACACATGCATACACACACACACACACACACATGGATGTATGACAAGCTTCCACACAGTTTCCATTTTCCAAATTGACCCATGGAGTATTAGTTAATGCTGGCTTTGTGCTATGCCTTGTTCAACTCTTGCTAGCCCTTACTCTCTCTCCCTCTCTCTTCCCTTCCCTACCTTTCTCATTAATTAATCCTGTATCACTCATTATTAACATCAATCACTCCCAGTTGCATACCATTGTCTTAGCCATCATGATGGCTTTCCATCACACTTACTCAAATTATTCCCTCCTCCTCTCTCACTCATTATTAACACTCAACACTCCTCTCTCTCATCACTTTCTCATTCTCATTATTCCCACAACTTTTAGCTATTTTCCCTCTGATGAGTCTCACTCTCTCTCTTCTCCCACCATAAGGCTAATGAGTTTTCTATTCAAACTATTTGGTAACAATTATCAGGGGGATGTCTCCCCCGTCCCATCTTTCTCTCTCCCACTGCCATTACTTTTACCTTAATCTTTTTTTTACTAGTGTTACTCTGGTTTACTTCTATTTCTTTTCTATCTTTCCTCTAACTCTGCTTTGTTGTCATCATTCACTTTCCCTTCACTATCCCAGTCAGTCGGAATGCTTCTATCCAATATCTTTACCAACTACCCTCATATAGCTGCATGTCACTTCTTCCTTCATTCTTCTATTACTCTCTCCCCTCCTCTCTCTCTCTCTCACTCTTTCTTTTTCTTATATTTCCTTCTTGCATTTATCACTCTAAATCTATTATTTTACTCTTCTACCATACCTCTGTCACTCCTCCTACTCAGCTCTGAAGGAAGAAAAGGAACAAATAAATGGAAATATTGTTGAAGATGAGAGAAACCCTTGTGTTGGTTTTGTGATAACATCTACACTTAGTACTGTCTGTAAAGTGGGTAGCAACAGAAAGGGCATCTAGTTGTAGAGGCAATATCAAAAATGGAATGTGGAAAAGAAATAAGATTTGACT
>NC_142941.1:41920756-41965756 GCF_046866305.1 Octopus bimaculoides | reverse complement strand
ATGATGCTGGTATTGGTGGTGTAGCTATGAGGATAATGATGATAGTAATGATGACGATGATGAAGAATAATGGCTGATTATATAAAACAGTTAACAGTTCATGCAATAACGATTTATCATATAGATACAACATAATGATTGACACTGAATCATTTACTCTGGAAAGGAAGTCGAAATGTAATGAATCAAACATAAAAATGATGATGTGGATAACAACAATGACGATGACGATGACGACGATGATGACAACGATAATGATGATGATGATGATTATGATTGATGATGACGATGATTGTAGAATAATAGTTTGCTTAAAGTTGTAGATGGGGATTTGATGGAGGACATTCTTAACTAAGCCTTTGCAATAATAGCAGAAGATAATAGTGCAAAGTAAATCACTGCAAAAAACATTAAAAAGAAGAATAAAGAAAAATCTAAAATCAGCGAAATCAAATAAAAAGAATGAGCTAAATAGCGGAAATTAAATATATTATTATTTATGTGATAATCTATTATATAAATAATGATTGCCTTCATTGGTCACAAGAGCCCAAGATGTTGGGAACAGTACAAAAATAAAAGTTCAATAGAAGACAACAATCAAAAAATAGTAATATAGACGAGTTATCTTTGGTTAAAGAGTGAGATCAACTATAACAATAAAGACACAGTAATGAATAAAGAGCAATAAATAGTAATAAAAAAAATGGAACAAAAAAGAACGAGAAATTAACCCCCTTAAATAGCAGTGGTGGTGAGACAGCTACATGAATTGGTTTGGGGCATCTCACATTCAACCCTGTATTTCACAGACACAATAAATCCAAATCCTTTCTCATAGCAATTACAACAAATTCACAGCTACATAGTTAGAGTAGTGCTCACTTAGCAATGTTGTGTTTGAGACGGTGAGCTGGCTGAAATGTTAGCACATTGGGCGAAATGCTTAACAGTATTTTATCTGTCTTTACCTTCTGAGTTCAAAATTCTGCTGAGGTCGACTTAGCCTTTCATCCTTTCGGGGTCGATTAAATAAGTACCGGTTATGCACTGGGGTCGATGTAATTGGCTTAATCCCTTTCTCTGTCCTTGTTTGTCCCCTCTATGTTTTGCCCCTGTGGGCAAAAAAGAAATAAATGTATTTGAGACATTTGGAGGGGCTGGGCTGCTAATTGCAAATTTCTTGTCATAGTTAGCAGCTCGCCTTATTGAGGCACCATGTAATGTCCATGAGGGTGCATGGCAATTCTAATGTCTTAGCCTCACCACCACCTGTGGTAACGTTACTAGCATGTTGGCTTGCCTTAGTAGGTTCCGTTAAGATCAAAGTATAATAGTACATATTCTGAAATATCATGTTGTATTCATAATTTATTAGTATGAAGTCAAAATTCTGAAATAAATTTTACATTCAAATTATTTCAAAATATGTTATCAAATATTCCAAAGTCCCTGATTACATGGAAACATAATCAAATATTTCAAATTACATAATTAGTAACCGGTTTCACTTCTTACAGAAGATATTCATTATAATATATTCATGTATTGGCTTACTGCCAACACAATATGGAAA
Organism: Octopus bimaculoides; assembly: GCF_046866305.1. Taxonomy (NCBI): domain Eukaryota; kingdom Metazoa; phylum Mollusca; class Cephalopoda; order Octopoda; family Octopodidae; genus Octopus; species Octopus bimaculoides. Next base: position 41,964,180 of record NC_142941.1, on the reverse strand, counting down.
TGAATGATAATTACTAATCAGGTGTTAATATGGGTGATGAAAAGTGCAGTAAATGCACTTCACATGCCAAAGCAGTTCAGTTTTAGCAATAGGAAGATCATCTGGCTGTAGAACAATGTGCCAGCGAGTCTTATCTGACTCATGAAATCATGGAAAATGTGATGCAAAAATGATGATGACAGTGTGAATGTGAGTATACAAGTGGGTATTTGTGCATGAGTACATCCCATACAGACCAATGACATTTAAAGTTATAAGAATCAATAAGAGAATATAAATGTATATGGACATATACATATATATATATACATATACATACACACACGCAAATATGCATGTGTGCACACAGTCATTCATATACACATTCACATACATACACACATCTACACAGACTCACACACAAAGACATGAGATTTCCTGTAAGGTTTCTGCATACCAAATTCCACTCAAGAGGTATCAGATTACTGAGACAATAGCAGAAACCACTTCTCAAAAGTGCCTTTAATGTGGTGAAAAATACTTATATGCAGACTACGTTAACATTCATCTGGTTTTTCTTTTACTATATTCTTATGCTACCACAAAATCCCATTACAATGTAACAAACTTTTGATATGCTTTCTATATGACAAATCTCAAATGTGACTTAAGCTAAGATTATATTAACATGGTGCCATGATCTGACAAAACTATAACACTGATTGAATGCCTAAATAAGATAGTTATGAAAAACCCATTTTTATTCATTTTATCTAATGATGATCATTAAATTCGGTGAAAGACATCAAGAAAAACAATCTATATCTGTATGAGGATTGTAATTTCCTTTGTGCAATTTTGTATCACCTTACAGCATTTGTTTCCCATTCAATTTAAAAGTTATATTACACCTTTCTCCAATATTCTTTTTTATTTCTCTGTCATACATGATATGAACACAAAAGGAACAGCAATTTTTTAAGTAGTTTCAGGAAATAGAATAAATTTGATATGGTTTATTTAAAAGCTGTCAGGCACGTATTTTTCTGTTCTAAATCACTTCGTAAAATATAATGATAATGATGAAAGAAATGATAAAGATAATAAAAACAAAGTGGGATGAAGAGAAACAAGAAGATAATAATAATAATAATAATAATTATAAGAAGAAGAATGATAATAATAATGATGATGATGATGATGACAACCAGTTTATTTAATTAATTTTTCCTATGAAACAACTAACTCTGACCTTTCACACTATATTATATAGGTGTTGTTCACAGATACCTACCGTGCTATTGTTCTCTAATAATTTTTGAATTATTAGCATCACTTTGTAATTTACAAAATAATAATAATAATGTATTTTTTATTGTTATTATTAAAGGATGAAGTAACAAATAGCATTGAAAAGAATAAAGAAAAACTATTATCCTTAATGTTATAAATTCTTGGTAAAGTCTGTAACTTTTGCAGCTTTAATAAAAGTATATATATATATATATATATATATATATATATATCATCATCATCTTCATCATCAAGATCATTTAACATCTCTTGTTCATGTCGGCATAGGTTCCATAGTTCAACCAGGGCTGGTAAGCTGAGTGGCTGCACCGGACTTCAGTCTGATTTGGCATGGTTTCTATGGCTGGATGCCCTTCCTAATGCCAACCATTCCAAAAGGGTTTTGGATGCTTTTACATGTTACCAGATGGGTGCCAGTTGTGTGATACCAGTATCTGCCATGATTACAATTTCACTTGGCTTGATATATATACATATTACAGGCACCTGTGCAAGAGTTGGGTCTGTGCTTATCACACCACTCCCCATCTTGACGATTGGGGTTAGGTTGCAGTTTAATGACTGAAGCAATTAGAAAATAAAAGGAAGCTTTAAATTTTAATATAGTTTAGAAGCTATCAAGTGCTTGAAAGCTGTAGAATCTATTTGATTTATGTTCTGTACTACATTGGTGAATCCATTAATATACTAATTTACCTTTATTATATTATGTTCCTTATCAACAAATAAGAGATTCCTTTGTTTTCCTGAAAAGCTGTGATCAAACATATCATCATCATCATCATCACCACCACCATACAACTACTTTCCGTGCTGGCATGACTAGGATGGTTTGACAAGATTCAATGGATTAGAGAACAATGTCTTCTACCCATATCTCATTTTTGGCATAGATTTTGTTGCTCTTCCTAACATCAACCATTTTACAGAATGCAATGTGTGTATTTTTCATGGCACCAACACTATAGAGATTACCTTTTAATCAGCAAGACTAAAGAGCCATATCAAGCCTTATGTTGTCACTGTTTAAATTGATTACCATAGAATGCATTGGTGTCTTTTTGTGGCACCGGCACTGTTGGGATTACCATTTAGTTTGCTGAGTGAAAACGAGCAACTTTAGATGAAAAGGAACAGATATATTATGAGAGGATGGTAATTGGAAAAAATAACAGAAGTAATTGTCTTAAGGTATTAGTAGAGGGAAAAGAGAAGGGGAAAGGAGGAAAGTGTAAGAGAGACAGTGGACGGGACAATGTGATATTGGTAATAGGGTGGGTGGAGCAGGTGGCAGGGATGGGTGAGGGAAAGAGTAATATAAGATGCTAAACTGGTGTTTGGGACATAACTGAAAAAAATGGGTCTTACATGGAATTGTAATAGGAGGTTTTAATTTAACTCTAGTTGCTTTAGAACAGCATGTATGATTACATATGAGTGAATCAAGATCAGACTCAAACAAATTGGTATCAAAATGGTTAAAGTCAATGTCACTCTTCAACTAAATATGTATTGCTGCAAAAAATATGAACAGCAAAATTCTTTTTCTCCTACTTTAAAATATATAGAAAATTCAAAATCTTTGAATATTTGTCATTCAAAGAATGTTAATAATTTTATAACGTTTTTTTAAACCATTTTTTTTACCTTTTTTGGTTCCCAATAACTGCCTTCTTGTGTTATTGTCATGACTTGATAGCATTACTTAATGATAGAGAAAACATGTTCTTTGAAATTATTAGCACCAGTATCTTCCCTAAAGCTAAGCACGAGGATAGACACAACCACTTCTCTTTTATTCAAGCCAGATATAAAAATGGAAAACAAATAAATGATAAATATATATATATAAATATCATTTCTGCTTGGCAATTTTTTAATTCTAAGATTATGGATTGAGGCATAAATGGCAGTTTAGAAATTAATGAAGATAACGTTAATTGAATGTTAGCAACACAATGATGCTATCAGAAAAATATCTATTAAAGATAAAATAACCATGAATAAAATTTTTAATTTTAGCAGATATGGTATTATTGAAGAGAAGAATAAAAAGGAATGGTAAAGGGAGAGTTTCTTACCACAGTTCATATTTTACTGTATTCTTGGCAGCTAACATTTGTCCATCATCATCAACACTCTCATCATCATCATCACCACCACTACCACCACAACCATCGTCATCATCATCATCATCATCACCACCACCACCACCATTGTATTTGTTCTGACGTCCACTTTTCCATGTTTGTATGTCAGATGGAATTTTTTGAGTTGGATTTGTATAGTTAGATGCTCTTCCTGTCACCAACCCTTACCTGTTTTCAAGTACGGCGGTATTTCTCCATGGCTAAAATTGTTTTCACAGAAAACTGGAAATGCAGGACACCACTTGCTTGATGGTGACATTCATTTAAAATCATCATGTGATGTGAGGACATGCACACATATATATACATACACACACACACACAATATATATATATATATATATATATATATATATATATATATATATATATATATATATGTATGTATGTATGTATAGTTAATTTGAGGAAGTTAGATCCGCATTAGGAATTATATAATCCAAAATATTCCACTGGTTAATCATCATCATCATCGTTTAACGTCCGCTTTCCATGCTAGCATGGGTTGGACGATTTGACTGAGGACTGGTGAAACCGGATGGCAACACCAGGCTCCAGTCTGATTTGGCAGAGTTTCTACAGCTGGATGCCCTTCCTAACGCCAACCACTCAGAGAGTGTAGTGGGTGCTTTTACGTGTCACCCGCACGAAAACGGCCACGCTGGAAATGGTGTCTTTTATGTGCCACTATCATATAATATAAAAGTCACTCCTATATGTTAAGGATTATTGTAGTAATACATATTATTAATATTGAAGGAAAGAAAATGGAGAAAAAGTGGATGTATTAATAATTTATTTGTATGATATAAAAATATTGAAAAGTTTTTTTAAAAACATAACAGCATAAATAAAAAATTATAATTTGTAAAGCTCAAAAAATGGGGAAAAAGCCTACATATATGTTTCAGTAGTATCCCCTGGTTGAAAAGGAATTCTAAGCATTGATATATATATATTATATCATATGATCACATAACTGACCAGAGTTTCAGATGTTACACATCGCAGGTCACAATGCATTTTTGCATTGTTTTAACCTTCAAATGACGCCAACCTACTGGTTAGGTGAGCAGGCCAACATTCCTCAAATCCACTCATAAGGTTTTGGTGTACCTGAGGATATAGTAGAAGACACTTGCCCAAGGTGTCACACAGTAGGATTGAGCCCAAAACCATGTTGAGAAATAAGCTTCTTACCACACAGTCACACTTGCATCATTATCAAGCTGGTGTTTCAAACAAAAATTAAGATGAAATTTTAATGGAAAATTTTAATTTAGACCACTTTAAAATTGTGAATTTGCATCATGAAGTATGAGATTTCTTGGGCAGACTGGTATCAAGAAGGTTAGAAACAAGTTCAATGATCAATAAATATAACTGGATGAAAACAAAGAAGCTTAGTTTTAATGTAGGATTTGGCAGCAATGCTGTCATATGTCAGCACTAGATTTAAATATTTGATCTTAAGACCTTTTATAGTTTGAAAATGTTTACATACTGATTAGAAATATATTATTTTCTCTTTTATTTTTAGCATTGTAGTACCACAGAAGACTATGCCTGTTTTTTTTAGCCTATTAAAAACATTAATTTCCCCACCAATTAAATTCTTAAATTGCCATTAGACCTTATTAGATACAAATGTAAATTGTTTTACATCACCAAAATAAATAAATAAGACAATACAAGTGTGAGGTTTCAAGTGATTCTGCTGTCCAATACTCAAATTTATTTTTGTCCCTTCATATGTATAAATATATGTTTGTGACGAGGTGGTGAAGCATGATCTTTGAATGTTGGGCCTAATGAAGGTGATGACAAATGACCAAGACCATTGACAATATGCTGTGCTTGAGAAGACTCGTCACGCCAAATAAAATCATTTTCATAGCCATTGCCAGTGTCATGTGAATAGCACTTGTGAAATCATAATCGTGGCTATTGCCAGTGTCATGACCTTTGGTCTCTAAAGGAACATACACAATTCGATTTGGAATGGAAAATTTTATCTAGATCCTTCCCCTATGACAAAGGTAAATTTTTTTATCCGCTCTATAACAAAGAACAATTTCTCGTAGAATACTCTTGTAAACACATTTAAAGAATGCATTTATCATTGTAAACATTGGCGAAAAGTTACCTTTAGTTCCTACAAGTAATTTCTACCAATCTATCAAATTTGACCTTTCACTGTCTTCTTACATTTCATTTCTACTACATATATCTATTTCCATGCTTTTAAGCTTTATTCCCATTCATCAATCACTCTATATTTCTCCACTCTTAATTTTATGCTAATTTTTTTCTCCTCCTTCTCTTTCTTTAAATTACCTTTGACATTAAATCTATTAATGGTTTTTTAAAAAAAACTTGCCAGCTTTCTCCATCATATACATGGTAATCACATTCCATTAAAATGGCTTATTGATGTGTTTTGTTTCTCTTTTTTTCCCTGATGAGATGATTGCATTATTTTACATAATTTTTATTCCTTCCAGAATAATCTCAATGCTTTCTTTGAAACATATGTTGGAAGTATAAATGATTTGAATAACAGCTGTGTTTGACTCCATTTCTTAATTTATATATATATATATATATATATATATATATGAAAGTTACAGAAAGAGTTATAACTCAACTAATCAGTGAGAAAATTATTGAAGTTGAGATGCACTTAGGTTTTGTGCTAGTCAGAAGTATTACCAATGCTATCTTGCTAGTAATGCACCTGCAGAGATTTTTGAAAAGTAAACCATTGAACTTAGCATTTGTCAGTCTGGAAAAAGATTTTCAACAGCATCCCTTACTCTCTGATCATGTGGTCACTATGGTAGCTAGGAGTAGATGAAAGGCTGATGAGAACCATTCAAGTTACATGGAGGAGTACTGGCAGCAATACAAGAGTTTGTGAATAAAGTAATGAATTTTGTGTGCACCGGCGAATTCAGCAGGACTTGCTTCTTAGTTACCACCTATTTATCATAATCCTCCAGGCCATAACATAGCAGTTTAAAACTGATCATCTGTAGGAACTCTTCTATGCTGATGACCTTGTTCTTATCCCTGAATCTGAAATAGAATTAGAAAAGAAATTCCAGGTGTAGAAATAAAACCTGGAATCAAGGTTAACTTAGGAAAGGCCAAGTTTCCAGTAAGCAAAAAACTGACAAGATGCCAACCCTTTCATGAAAATAATCCTGTTCAATGTATAGAAAAGATGACGGTAGAAATTCAATATGGAATAGCCAAAGCAAACTAAGGTTACATAAGAGGTGTAATGGAATTAAAAAAAGGATAAAAGGAAAGGTAGACCTTATTTGTGACAAATGCATAGGAAGCTCTAAAAGTTAAGAACAGATGAGGGAAATACTTCTTCTCATATGCTTAAGAGGATCCTTAGAGATAGCAGATAGCTTCTGTTACCTTGGCAACCAAATTAGCAGTGAAAGCAGATGTTCTGAAACTATAGTTGCTTGAATAAGAACTAGTTGCAGAAAGTTCTGAGAGATATTACCTCTGTTGGTAACAAGCCCTCTCTCATTAAGTGGAAGGCCAATTATATGAAGCTTGCATATGAACAGTAATGCTGGATGGTGATTAAACATAGGCCGTAAATTCAGAGGACAGGTGAGAACCAGAAAAGAAATGAAGCAAACATGCTTGTTGGTTGTGCAACATCAGTGTGCATACACAACAAGTACAAATTAGTTGAGAGACAATTTGTGAATAAAAGGCATCACATGTAGAACGCAAAAGAAAAGATTGTGTTGGCATGGTCATGTGAAATGTAGATATATAAAGAAGTACTGACCACTTAATGTAAATGGAATGTTTGGAAGAGGGAGCTCCGGGAGGATGTTAGATAAAGTAGTGGAGACCACTCTCAGAATATTGAACCTCATGAAAGAGATGACAATGAAGAGATGATTATCAAATCATTGTGCTTGATAAAAACCATCCATCTCAGCAAAAAATGAGCTCCTTAAAGCATATTGTTACACTCAATCAATCCCTGTTGAGTGTTCTCCATAACTCATCTTCCTAATGCAGGTTCCACCTTCACTCTTCTAGCAACAGCTCTGTTTACCCAAATGCTGTAACTATATGAGAGCTGAACTGCACATGTTTTATTTCCAATTTGTACTACCTTCCAAGTACCTTCTTCGCTGCCATCCATTCTGTACCCTCAATATCATCCCTTATCATAGTATTTTTACACTGATTACCTCTTTTCCCTGAACACCTCATAAATCCCAATACCAGCATCACCTCATCTCTGTCCCATTCATATCACCTTTTCCTTCAACCTCAAACTGATATGTTCACCTTGACCATGCTTTCAACCTTGTGCTAATATATATATATATATATATATATATATATATATATATGCATGTATGTATATATATGTATATATATATGTATATTATGTGTGTGTGTGTGTGTGTATACGTATGCATATGTATGTATATATGTATGTATGTGCATATATGTGTGGGTCGGTGTGTGGGAGTGTATATATATATATATATATATATATATATATCTCATCATCATCATCGTTTAACGTCCGCTTTCCATGCTAGCATGGGTTGGACGATTTGACTGAGGACTGGTGCAACCGGATGGCTACACCATATATATATATATATATATATATAACATCTCCCTTCCTTCCCTTTAATTTTCTCTGTCGTTTGTACTCTGTGTAAGTTGGACCTATTCATATGAATGTCTAAATATTTATACTTAAAAGTTCATCATCTGAAAGTCATCAATATCTGCTTTTTCTCATTTTGTATGTATGTATATATATACATATACATTTTTTGTATTCCATAACCAAACTAATATATTTAATGAATTTAATATATTTAATATATTTGATTACCTAATTTGTTTATCTGCATAAGTACCTTTATACTTGCACAACTTAATACGTCTTGTAGCCTTTCTTTACCTTGTGGAATGATCCCTGTAAAGACGATAGAGTTTAAGTTTGAATCTTTTGAGCACTTGTAAGTGTCTTCTATACAGAGAATATCTGGATCTCATCTGTGAACTATATATATATATATATATATATATATATATATATATATATATATATATATGTATGTATGTATGTATATGTGCACATATATATATACACACACATACATTAAATCTCAAATTAATTAGGACATCACAATATTTTTACATCAGATTATACAACCAGTTACTGGCTAAATAAGCCAAAACATAAAATCCCAATCAACTCAAATTTTACAATTATTTTCATTCTACTATTGGGCCCTGTCCATGCTCCAGCATGGATATGGCCCAATGAATATCACGACTAAAAGAATAATAGAGTAATAAGTTCTGTCTCTCATTCTAGGCTATACAGATTTACAATTCAGATAAATAAATGTTTGGAATGAAATCCATGAATTCCTAAGCTAGGTAGGTTAGGAAGCATTCTTTGGTGCATGTAAATTCATGTTGTTTAATGTCAATATTTATTGATGCAATTTCACTTATCTAATTAGTTTTCACATCACATAAACATTCAGAAGATACAATAATAATAATGATGATGATAATAATAATAATAATAATAAATAATTAAATGATGAAATTTCTTATAGGATTAAGAAACCACTCAGAATCAAATCAAACCTTTCAGATTTCCCTAATATAAATTAGCACTCAAAAGATTATTCCAATGTACTACAAAGAAATCATTTAAAAGTAATTTTTAATGAATGCTAAAATATTACATAAACAACAAATAAATTAAATTGTATAAAATATTATATATATATTTTATATCATTACATTTTCTTAAGCATTAATCTTTGCAGAAATCTTTCTTGTAATGTGATTTATTTCTTTAATGATATCTATTTTCAAAGAACTAAACTTTAATTCACACGTAAAAGCTGTTGAAACTGAAATTAAAATCTTTTTTCATATTCATTTGGAGTTTATTTACAATTAAATCTGATTTAGGTTTAATATTTGATCACTGAAAGCAAAACATTAAAAAGAAAATAAATAAATAAATATATTGATAAAAGTAAACCAGAAAGGAAAATAAAATTTAAGAATGAATGGTTCTGAAGAGAAAATGCAAATTAAAAACCATAACAAAAACAGTACTAATTATAATAATGGTTTCAAATATTGGCATGAGGCTTGACATTATAGGGAAAGGGGCACGTCGATTACATCAACCCTAGTGCTCAACTGATACTTGTTTTATTGACCCCAAAAGAATGCTAAGTAGAGTCGACTACAGCAGGATATGAACTCAGTATATAAAGCCAAAATTCTAACAATTCTACCAGCTTGCCAACTTAGTAGTAGTAGTAAAAGTAATGATGATGATGATAATGCCCTGATGCAGTACCAGGCTGTGGCTTTCATGGCTTCTGATCTTAACTGATTGGAAGTGTTATCATGTACATTGTTTTGTCTTGGTATAAAAGATGAGCTACAGCAAATATAATCTGCTCAATACCAAAGTCGACCCCAGGGGTTTTTTAACCCAGCACATGAAGACAGATGATATACCACTAAGCATTTTGCCTGGCATGCTAACAACCCTAGCAAATAATAATAATAATAATAATCCTTTCTACTAAATGTACAATGCCTGAAATAGGGGACTAGTTGATTACATCAACTCCAGTGTTTCACTGGTATTTAATTTATTGACCCTGAAAGGATGAAAGGCAAAGTCGACCTCAGAACGTAGTGGCAGGTGAAATACTGCTATGAATCTTAGTTGATATTGCTATACAAGGAGACTAGAATATTGTGAAGACAGAGAATGAGAAAGCTGGAAAGTACCAAGACTTAGTGTTAGAAGTGAAACACATCTATAACGCCCCCAAAGTGAATATGATGCCTCTCAGGGTGAGTGCACTTGGGACCATCTCAAAGAAAGCAATGTTCTGGCATGTAAAGCTGAATATACAAAACCTCATAGGGAATACACAGTGAGCAGTAATACTCAGAACTGCACATGTATTGAGGGAAGTCTTGTGTCTCAAAGCTACAGAAAAAAGGTAAGACATGACATAGATAACTCAGAAAAAGAAAGAATAATTATAATAATAATAATAACAACAATAATTATGTGTCAAAATATAAAGAAAATAGCTGGTGTAATTTTCACAGCATTAACAAGTGACTTAAGACATCTTGAATTTCTCATATATATACATATATATATTCTGATTGAATCTTCCATGTGTTAACATGCACCTACTTGTGACAATGTAAACTTTCATTTAATCAAGATATCCTTGGCCTGAAGAATAACCTGTGGTATACACTTCACTTGGATATTTACCAGTTCCAAGGTTTCGCCTGCAACAAAACATATTATCTACTCCATTCCTTAACTCTTGTATGTATATATGTTACACACACACACACATTTTTCAGTTTGAAAATGGCTATTTCATGCTTGAAACTCATACCAGAGTCACTGACTGGAAACATTATTGTTACAATAAAAATTATCCCCAAAAACCATGTCTACTCATTTCTTCAAATATATATATATATATATATGAAGGAAATGTTCTCTATGTGGCCTGTGTGTTTTCTGTACTCTGTTTATTATTTTGTCCACATCTTTTTGCAACGTCCTGTACCCAGATATGCATCTATATATACATGTAGATGTAGGTATGTACATACATGTACGTATATATGCATATACTCATATATTATTTGTATTATATATATACATATATATCCATATGAAATGGGATTCCACACAGTTTCTGCCTACCACTTTTATTTGTAAAGCATCGGTCTACTCAAGTCTGCAACAGCAATCACTTGCACCATGGCTGGGAAGTGAGCACAGTATCCACACACACCATGCCTGTGCAGGAGGTGAATAATAATACGAACATAAGATTGATTGTCAGATGAAAAACATGTATCATCCTTCTATTTTTTTCATTCCTCTATTCTAGTAATCTCACCATTCCCGAGGGAATACAACACTTCAGTGAAGCAAGACAAGTTATGAGGTCATAATGAGTTGAATTGACATATTGTCAAGTGTTGTTGGGTGAAATGGAGATTAAAAGAATTATTTTTCCAAGGAGATTCATTATCCTCCCAATCAGTTCTATTTGTAATCACTTTGATTTCCCTGTGTTATTGTATATATTGCAAAAGTGCAAATATAGGCAACTTCTAACGAAAATTAATGAAAGAATTAACCATGTAATATTCATGGATGACCTCAAACTTCACTTCAAAACTGAGTAAGAGTTGGATTCTTTGATGCAATCAGTTAAAATTTTCAGCAGAAATACCAGGATACAGCTTGGTATTGACAAATATATGGCGCTTGTAAGAAAGAGATAGATGGGAAAATGTTAAAGTATGATAGAATCATTTTACCAGATAGCAAAGTAATATGATCACTGGATCTGGTGCGGGGTGATATGGATGATTATCTGGACGGTGAGAACAAGAGGAAATGAATGATAAAGGATACAAGAACAAGCTAGAAAGATATTACAAGCAACACTAAATAGGAAGAATCAAGGGATCAAGGCAAAGACAATTCCAGCATTGATATATTCCTTTATTAGTGCAGGCATGGCCATGTAGTTAAGAAGCTTATTTCGTGGCCCTATGGTTTCAGCTTTAATCTCACTGCACAGCATCTTGGGCAAGTGTCTTCTCCTATAGCTTCTGACTACCTAATGCCTTGTGTGTGTGTGTGTATATACATATATATATGTACACACACACATAAATATATATATTTATATAATTCACAAAAAAAAATTTGCGAAGATATCATTGACTCTATTATTATTGAGTGTAACAATTTAAAACTGATAATAACAGATTCAATAATATAGGTGATTGCAGGTCCTCAAAAAAGCATTAAATAGCTTAAGGATTAAAATGAATCAAATGACATACTAAGTATGTCCTTTGATTAATTTTTATCCTTCAGTTATATGTGTGTGTGTGTGTGTATATATGTGTGTGTGAGATTTCGTCACATACTAGGAGGAAAAATTAGAAGTAGTTGATAGATTCCAATACCTAGGTGACCAAGTCAGTAGCGGGGGTGGATGCTCTGGGAGCTAGAATAAGAATAGGCTGGACAAAGTTCAGAGAGCTCCAACCTCTGCTGGTAAAAAAGAGTCTCTCACTCAGTGTGAAAGGTAGACTGTATGATGCCTGTGTGCAAACAGCCATGCTACACAGTTGGGAAACATGGCCTGTGGCTACTGAAGACATGCATAAGCTTGAAAGAAATGAAGTTAGTATGCTCCGTTGGATGTGTAATGTCAGTGTGCTTGCATTTTATATTTTATGATAAGATTTAAAATGGAATACACACAAGCGAAAAAATGTGCTTAATTAAACTAGGAAACCCGCACCTAAATAATACTCACCCCGCCCTAATTACCCAACAAAACTAACCAATCTACCACAAGCAAACTTCTACCCAGCGAATTTACCAGCGCAAGAACAAAATTTAAAGTAAAAATTACCACTTTTGTTTTCAATACCATCACATATGTATCAATTATTTTCGCATCCTAACCGATGCATCTATCTATATTCTCATTCTGAAGAGATTTACTTAAACCAGTAAATTGAAACGATCGTAAATGCTATATATATATAGGTGCAAGCATGGCTGTATGGTTAAGAAATTTCCTTCACATCCACATGGTCCTCCATTGTATGGAACCTTGGGCAAATATCTTCTACTATAGCCATGGCCCAACCAATGTTCTGTGAGTGAATTTGATAGACGGACACTAGAAGGAGCCTGTCATATATATATGTGTGTGTGTATATATGTATATACGTAGATATAAATATATATGCATGTATATATGTATTTGTGTGTATGTGTGTTTGTCTCCTACCATCGCTTGAGCACTGATGCTGGTGTGTTTATGTCTCATAATTTAGTGGTTTGGCAAACGAAACTGATAGAATAAGTACTAGTTTTACTAAGAAGTCTTGGGGGTCAATTTCTTCGACTAATATCTTTTCAGGTGGTGCTCCAGCATGGCCACAATCAAATGACTGAAACAAGTAAAAGAATAAACGAATATATATATATACACACACACACACACTCACACATATATGTACACATTTATGTGTGCATATATATGCATGTGTGTGTGTGTGTGTGTAAGTATATACACACACACATATATATATATATATATATGGAATTTAATAGAGACTGCTTTCCTTTCTTTAACATTCAATGATGTCAAAGAAAACACTCACCATTCTAACAGGAGTGCATTCATTATCATTTCATCTTATAAGTCCAGAAACATATTCATAAAATTCTTGATGATTTATGTCTTTTTATTTTACCTGTATTCTTTTCTTTGTTTTCTTCGATATAATAAAACATTTTATCTAAGCCAAAAAAATCTAAATGTATGCAAAACAAATGGAATTTTTAAAAAAGTATTTTTCATGTGTATAACAGAAAATTTAAATCATATTGAAAAAGCAAAGTGACTAAAAATTTGAAATAATACTTTTACATATTTTGGACTTTTTATTAAGATTCCTTATTTAATAAGTTATCACTGCAATAATGTAAAGAAAATGAATAAAAATTTGATAAATCTTTTTCTCCCACTCACTATATTTTCTAAATAAATTATTGTTTCCAGCTGAGAAAATTATATATTTTAGATATCACTTTCTTCTTTCTCTTTAAGCTATCTTTATAATATTCAATGAAAAAAATAAATAAAATTCAATGATATCAAAATAATTTTATAAACTAAAAACTACAATGGTTATACTGATAGTTGCTGCTGATGTCACAAAAGAGATCTTTTTTCTGCTGCTGCTGTTGCTATTTCTGTGGCTTGCTGTGTCTGCTGATGCTGCCAGTGTAGCTATTGCAAAATGGAAAGTACTTTGAATGTGAAAAATTAAAATTCCATTTCAAAAATTCTGTGGTAGAAAGCAGGTGTCATGATCACCACCATCATCATCACCACCACTACCACCACCAAGACTACAATCTTCATAATCCTCTTCATCTTCATCATTGTCATTGTTATTACCATCATTGTCGTCATCATTGCTGTCATCACCACCACCGCTACCACCATTCTCCATGATATCATCATAAAAGCTGATATCATTAACAAATATATCCATAGTATATTTCTGCTTGTCATATGTGTTTGAATAATACACATTTAACTATGGAATCACATTGGAAACATAACTGAAATATTTAACTTAATGAAACAGAACATCCATAAGTTTAAGCATCAAACTCTTAACACTATTTATAAGGTGTGTAATTTGTCATTATTACTCGTGGTTTGAAAAAAATATCAAGAATCTCCTTTTCCTAGGGTCAAGAATTAGGTATGATCTTGGAGAAAATGCAAGTGCATGGCCTAGTGGTTAGAAGGATGCTCTCGTAATCACAAGATCGTAGTTTCAATTTCCTGCCCTGATGTTGCATTGTATCCTTGAGCAAAACACTTCATTTTCCATTGTTCCAGTTCACTCAACTGTAAATGAGTAGCCCTGTGATGGACTGGTGTCACGTCCAGGGGTAATATGGGGGTGGGGGTTACACTCACTTATATACCATGAGAACAAGGTAACTGGCCCTATCAGTCTAAGGACTGATCTTCTGATCTTTGAGGATCTTAAAATGTCTTTTGAAGCCACTGTTAGATTTGCAGACCTTCTAGCATACACATATCCATTTTTTTTTATCTATCTATTTATATAAATATAGATACATATGTTTAAATAATGTGTATAGATATATGTGTGCATGCATATATATTTTTCTATTAAGTTTGCTCACAACAGCATTGGTGTCTAGTATAAGACACTTTTCAAGGTGTGGTGCAATGAGACTAAACCCAAGGCTAAATGCTAGGCAAGTGAACTTCTTAACCACACAATCCCAACAGCTTGAAGTAATATATTTCTAGCAATCCAAGAAACTAAGTAAAAGCTTCCTTATTAGATTGAATATTCTTCAGTTGATAAAGAGAGAAAAATTTGGTACAGAAGTGACCAAAATGCTATTGTGTTGAACTAGATACAGTATAGCATTTACTTATTGTTTTTAATGTTCCAAGTTCATATCCTACTCTAGTTGATTATATCTTTTATGACTCAGAGTTTGATTAAACCAAATAAATACCAGCTTTGTATTAGGGGAAATTAAATTGACTACACACCACCCACCCAATTAGTGGCCAAAGCGAAATTTAAAAATCTATAAGAACACAGAAACAGATGAAGAGAAAGAAAGGGGTGGAAGGAAGAGTGAAATTGTTTAAACATAAAATATTCTACAGAGGAGATTTGTTAATTAAAAGGCATCAAACGTTCAAAGCTAATTTACAGAAAAGAGTAATAATTAAAAATATATGTTGTTGTTGTGTTGGTGGTAGCGGTGTTGGTGCTGGCGTTGGCTGAGGTTGGTTGCGAAAGTAGTGGTAAGTAGTAAGTATGTTTTCTGATGGGGTTCAATATGATTAAACTTCTCAGATAGACCTAAAAGACATTCAATTATAGATTAAAATCTATAATAAGTGTGAATAATTAAGCAAATATTATATGAACAAATTTTCCCCACACCATCTTCATAGAAAGTATCAGCTCTTTTGTTGCTGTCTGCTTCTAGATCTAAATGAAACATTAAAAATATATATGTTGCTTTTTTTATATTCTTCAACTTTTATTTTTATTTAACAATATATTTTTGGTTTGTGTATAAGTTTTTGGAATAAAACTAGATGAAATATTGAGGCGTAACTGCCTTAGCTATCAAAATTGTTTTCTATATTTTTTTTTTTTTTTAAATTTAATGCAGTATAATATATATATGTTAGTATTGTATACAGGAGGTGTAATATAAGATATAGTGAGATACAATGTAATATGAGAGTATAAGAATGGAAATGTTATAATAATATTGTACTTTATATGGGTGCAAGTTTAAACCACAAGGCAAAAACTTAGTCCAAAAATTCCAATATTTTCAATATTAACTGTTTGAAATGTTCCTATACCATTATCTTCATGCTTCATATGAGTGCAAGTTTATGCCAAAAGAACGAAATTCACAGAAAAAAAAAATACCAATATTTTCATATTAATTGCTTGATATGTTCCCATCGCAGATATTGGGCTCTAGAGTGTAACACTATTTGGAGATAGAAACAATGATGTTTGAGTGCAGTGTGTGTGTGTGTTTGTGTGTGTGTGTGTGTGTGTGCAAGCATGCTCAGGCACTTGCACAACTCCCTATCAATTTGGAGACTTGTGAGTTTCTTTGATGTAACATAGAACAAATAACTTTAATTATTAAATTCAAGGAATTTTATAAAGCTAGTAATGTTCTTTATACAAAAATCAATGTATGAATGAATATATTCCTGAGTGAGTTTGTATGTGTGTGTGTGTGAGTGTATGTGTGTGTGCATGTACATGCACGTGTGCATATGCATGCATCCATCCATCTGTTTAAACACACATACAAGCACTCATAAATGTATGTGTGTATATCAAATATATATTACATATGATACATACATTATATACTATATAGCATATATATTATATAGTATGTAATATATGATATATATATAGGGGTATATACACACACACACACATAAGCAAGTATACATAGGCATCGATATCTATTTATGTATCTGTTTATATTTATGCATGTGTGTGTGCATATATATGTGCAGGAGTAGCTGTGTGGTAAGAAGCTTGCTTACCAACCACATAGTTCCAGGTTCAGTTCCACTGCATGGCACCTTGGGCAAGTGTCTTCTACTATAGCCTTGAGCTAACCAAAGCCTTGTGAGTGGATTTGGTAGACAGAAACTGAAAGAGGCCCGTCGTATATATGTATGTGTATATATATGTGTGTGTGTGTGTTTGTCCCCCCCAACATCACTTGATAACCGATGCTGGTATGTTTACGTCCCTGTAACTTACAGGTTCAGCAAAAGAAACTGATAGAATAAGTACTAGGCTTACAAAGAATATGTCCTGGGGTCGATTTGCTCGACTAAAGGTGGTGCTCCAGCATGGCCACAGTCAAATGACTGAAACAAGTAAAAAGAGTAAAAAGAGAGAATATATATATATATATATATATATATATATCATCATCATCATCATTGTTTAACGTCCACTTTCCATGCTAACATGAGTTGGACATATATACATGCACACACACAAACACACAAATACACACACACAACCAAACACAGTTATTAACATCTATGTTTCGTTTGCATTTGATAGATACTTTTTATTGTAGGAGAATACAATAAAATGAGTATGTTAATATTTGTCTCTGATCTATTGACGTCTTAGGTTTCAAAGTTATGTGTCAGATTCCTTTGCCTGTGGATATTTTATTCAACAATCATGGTGATCATAAATGGCCTATATTTCCAGCTGGTTCCAATGTCAGCAAGTCTATCTGTTATAACACATGGAGGCTGACTTCTAAAATTCTCCAAGAGGAATTCAAAGATATATAAAAGACTTAATTTTACTGGGAGTTTCCTCTTTTAAAATTGAAGCTAGTTAGGTTATAAAATATTGGTAGTGATTTCTTCAATCTTTATTATTTTAACATGGAAATGTTTTCCTCTTGATTTGCACATTTACAGATATGTGTTCTATAAGAAGATGAGAGTATATATTAGTAAATTTTTGATCAACTAACAGTATGACTTTTGTTTATGCACTGAGGTGGGTTGAATTTCAAAGAAGATTAATTTAGGATGAAGGGATTGATTTCTTTCAAAATGGGAAATGCTTTCTTTCAAACACTAATAAGAGGCAAGTGATCAAACACATTCAGTATTAGCTTTTTTGATCAGAACTACAAACAGACATACGTGGATTGCTATGCATACACACACATGCATGCACATGCACACACACAGACATATATTCATAAGTGCATACACATGCATGCACACATACAAGCACATACTCAAGCACTCAAAACAGAAATATATGCATGCAGTCCAAAAGAAGTGACAGAGCCTCTGTATAGTGGTTCACCATGCTAGAATTAGCAACCAAATCTCCAACAAATTCTACTATCTTATCTTAAAAGCTGGAATAGACACACCATATAAAAGAAAGGGTAAGTCTATGGAAGACTTGTTTAGTTTAGATTGTATGTTAGGCTGTACAATCATACCTTTGAACTATTTAGAACCCTAACCCTTTAATATTCAGATTACCCTATCAAATGTAATACTTATTCATTCACATTTTTGTGAATTAATCATGCATCATCTTGTTGCTTTAAGATTTTAATGGTGAGGTTGCTTAGTTTTTAGAATGGACGTTGTAAGGTAGATATGAAAGGCCAGATCTGGCTGGTTTGAACAAAATACAGGTAGAACATTCGAGCTGGATATGACCAGTTTAAATTAAGACACGAGGAGAAAAATATATTGTGATTGTTTTGGAATTGTTTAGGCTTGTATCAGAACAGAAAAAAAACAAAAAACAACGTAGTATGGTCGCTAGTTAAAAGAAGAAAATTCAGAATATCAAAATAAAAAATAGGACAGCTATTTATTATCAAAGCACGCACAAGGAAAATCTGGCAGGAGCAACACATCACAAAAAAGAAAAATAATAGATTGTAGCTCCAAAAGTCATTTCAACATAAATTTTTCCTCAAACTTCAAAAGCTAACTAAAAAATTTATTCAAACTACAATCAATTGCATCACAGATTATCTAATTTGATCTGAGCCCAGCTGCATCAACGAGAGTAACAAAAACAATAAACATACGTAGTTGTGTGGTTAAAAAGCACACTTTGCAAGCATCTAATTTTGGGTATCTTGAATAAATCTAATTAGCTATCGCTCTGGACAGACCAATATCCTGCAAGAACTGCATAGAATCCCCTCATATTCTTTCTTTTATTTATTTCATTCATTTCACTGTGGCCATGCTGGAGCACCACCTTTAGTTGAACAAATCAACCCCAGAACTTATTTCTTGTAAGCCCAGTGCTTATTCTATCGGTCTCTTTACCGAACCGCTAAGTTATGGGGATGTAAACACACCAGCATCAGCTGTCAAACGATGGTAGGGGACAAACACAGACACATACACACATATATATATATATATATGACGGGCTTCCTTCAGTTTCCATCTACCAAATACACTCACAAGGCTTTGGTTGGCATGAGGCTATAGTAGAAAACACCTGCCCAAGGTGCCATGCAGTGGGACTGAAACCGGAACCATGTGGTTGGTAAGCAGACTACTTACCACACAGCCATGCCCGGGCCTAAATAAAAAATATATATAATATATATGTGTGTGTGTGTGTACAATAGAAATTGGTTTCAAAGAAAAAAAGACTACACATGGTATAAATAAGGGAAAAGTAAAAAGAAAGCAAAGGAAATGCACATTAGACATAAAAAAAATAAAGCCTTTTCTAAGAAAAGCCAAGATGTATACATACAATTAAATATTTGAGGTGGAATTATGAAGTATAAAAAACATTATTATGAATCATTATAGAGATTCAAAGTCATACTGGTATCATCAGAGCTGATCACTGACTTTGAAAGAACACCAATTTCCAAATGGTGTTGAGTCTAATAGTGCCCGAGTGAAAAGATTACATGCAAGGGAGGTAAGCAGTTCTGGAAGTGATGCAATTAAGGTAGATATAAATACTGGAAGATGAATGGTGTATGGGATGTATGGGGATTAGTGGGAGTATTGGTAAGGTTAGTAGTGTCCTATATAGGACTATATAAAATCATAAGCAAATTTTATCCGAGTTCATTAGAACGGGGAAATGATTTTACTCTCAAAATCTTCAGGTCAAATCCC
Source organism: Octopus bimaculoides (assembly GCF_046866305.1). Classification (NCBI taxonomy): domain Eukaryota; kingdom Metazoa; phylum Mollusca; class Cephalopoda; order Octopoda; family Octopodidae; genus Octopus; species Octopus bimaculoides. Next base: position 41,943,812 of record NC_142941.1, on the reverse strand, counting down.
TAAGAAAATGTCTAAAATCATTCAGAGAATAAACATAAACATGAGAAATAAAAATATATATAAAGAGACAAAAATCTGTTAACTAATCCCTACATTAACGGTATTAATATAATTATTAAGAGTTACAATCTAAAAATATTATAGTATTATAGTAAACAAGGTTAAAACATTATGGAATAAGTAGATAATAGTAAAGAAAATGTGTTAGTGTACAAAGTTACTAAAAGACGGATGTCAATATTGTTTATAAAATCAAAATAAGAAAATATGACTTATCTGCCGGCTGGTGACTGTATAATTAAAACAAAATGGCTGTGCTATAGAATTTATACTAAAAGGTCACGTGATATGGCGTCTATTACCCAGAAGTACCTGCGTATTATAATTACTAAAATAATAACGAAAATATCGAAAAAGAAAATCTACCTAAAATAAAACGTTTCTTGGGATTAAAAATATTAAAATACTAAACTTGCAAATTAACGCAGAGTAATAACTATACCCATACGAAAATTCTATATTACGTAAATAATGCTATGAAAATTAATACTGAAAAGTCACGTGATAAACATGGCGTCCATTACCAGAGGTAAGTACGTGTTATAATTGCTAAAACAATAATGAAAATATCGAAAACGAAAATCTACCTAAAATAAAAAGTTTAATGAAGATTAATAATAATAAAATACTTAAAACTCTCAGATTAACGCAGAATAATAACTATACCAAATACAAAAGTTATATATTACTTAAATAATGTTATGAAGCATTGTAAAAGACTGCTCATATTATCGTTGAATACTTAAAGTAAAGGTAGTTATATGTTCCAATTTTGTATAATATTGTGATGATTAAAGTGTATTCAAAAGCTAATTTGATGTATTTTACGATACTGATCATAACCATATGTTGGTACCTAATACTAGGTTTAAATAAATTAGTTATCTAAACTAATTTTATAAGTAATTTAATTTATGATTGCATTTAATATTACGTTCATCGTGGGAGTTAAATAAATTTTTATTAGTTAATAATATCTCTTTAAATTCGTTAGTACATAATAAGCAAATTTCATTCCCTATTCTATATGATTTAGCCTTGCAAACTATTTCCCATTTTGACTATCTCCCGATTTTTGCCAGTAAGGTTGGAATAAATTTTTTATTCCCTAATATTATTACTATATATATATATATATATATATATATATATATAGTGTCCAGGGAGGTGAAAGACCACTTGGAGTGAGGACCCCTTATCTTTTCTTGAAGCGTGTTTCGAAGAAAAGATCATTCTAATATAAAACCAGATATGCAGGGAATGGCATTGAAAATTTTGGGGGTCTTTTGCTTGTGCTTGATATCGTGGCGCTCTCATTTTCCTAAGCTTGTGACCCACTTTGGCACTGGACATCTTGCCTTGATTTGTCTCTGGATCATGTCAGTAGGCTGGAGAGGGTGTCAGGTGCTGTGCAAGAGTTACTGGACCTAAAATTTTAGGCTGTACAACAGTATTTTCACATGCATGCACACATACACACACACACACGTTAGCTTCACACATATACACACGTTAATACACATATATACACGTCCATATGTACATGCACACACACACACACACACACATACACATACGCACGCGCTCACAAGAATAAATTCGTTCAGACAGGTCACCATAATTATTTCCCTTTCGTTCAGCCTTCTTCCCGCTGAAGAGAACGGACAACAAAAACCAAGGCAGGAAGGTTCTCAAGTTATTTAGAATATTTAATTACGATAAGGTGAATCTGAAGTCTTACAGCTGCTTCTGGGATATCCAAAATGATAGGCTAGCATGCCCATACAATGAGTGTTTCATCATCAGAGACAAGGTGAGTATATATGAAAGGTCTAGACTGGGAAATTCACAGTTTATAAGGAATAAAATATTTTATATATATATATATGTGTGTCTATACCCACACAAACACACACACACACACACACACATATATATATATATATACTACGAAGTTGCTATTTAAGCAATGTATTCATGGATGGTTAATGGTCAGACGTGGTATTGAAGAATGAGCAAAACTCCTGATATATGCAAACACACCCATTAACTATTCTTCTACCTTTGGATCATATTGTTTACAAAGACATTTCCAAATGCAAACTTGGTAGCTTTCGTTTAGAAAATCTTTAGAGATAACTTTAAAATGTAATATACATATATATATGCATATATATGTATATTCACACATGAATACATGTATTCACACACACACACACACATATATATATATGTACATACAAACATACCTATACTGAACTATTGAGAAATCTACTGTTACTCTATCCAAATTATAAGTTCAGGCTTATACCTGTAATTATTGGGGCACTGGGATATGCAAAACACTGCCTAAATACCAATCTTGAGAAATCAGGCTTCTCAAAGTCAGAAAAAAGAAAGCTAAATCTAAGACTACAGATCCAGTCCATCAGTGGAACTAAAAATCTGCAAAACTTCCCAGAAGTTTATCATTTAAGTATATATGAGCATGTCTAGACATGCAAGCATTTGCATGAAAATACATGCATAATACAAAACAAACAAATCAGCACATATGCACACATACAAAAATACCCTGTTGATGTCGTTGATATTCCAATGAAGGAAACTTGGATCCAGATTAGAAACCAACTCTTTTTCTATTGACTAGAAATTTTGAAATAAAACTGAATAATAACATACATACATACATACATACATACATACATACATAGAAGTTTAATCCTGAAGACAAAGAAATAAGAACCCACAATGTGGTAGAAGCCATAGCCACTCATAATAAAAAAGAATACTGGTGGAATGTACCAGTGTAGACCTCAGTAAAATGCAAGCACAACAGACCTGATATAATGATTTGGGGCAGAGAAGAGAAACTGTGCACAGTTGTGGAAATTTGCTGCTCAATGGATGTTAACATAAAGATCAGTAAAAAAGAGAATACCTATGCTGAACTATTGAGGAATCTACAGCTACTCTATCCAGATTACAAGTTCAGGTTTATACCTGAAATTATTGGGGCACTGGGATATGTAACACACTGCCTAAATACCAATCTTGAGAAATTAGGCTTCTTGAAACCAGAAAGGAGAAAACTAATTTGAAGACTACAGATCCAAGCCATCACTGAACTGTAAAAATCTAAAACTTTCCAGAAGTTTATTCAAATATGTATAAGCATGTTTAGATATGTAACTATATGTATGAGAATACATACGTAAAATAAACAAATCGGCACATACATACATACATAACATATGACAGCTGTATCCTCCTTACACGAGAAAAGCCATTGCGAAGAAGACTTACTGAAATGATTCATGATTGTTGCCATGTGATGCCCTTATATGACTTTTAAGCTTTTACACATTTTATTACATACTAGACAATTGTGCTGGCTGGCAGGAGAAACAGGTGCCACCATATGCACTTTCTTAATATGTCTTAACATACACACATACAAACAAACAAACAAAAATACCCAGTTGATGTTGAAATTCCAACGAAGAAGCCTTGGATCTAGGTTTGAAACAAGTTCTTTCTCTATTGACAAGAAATCTTGAAATAAACTGAATAATGACATACATACATAGAATCATACATATACCATATAAACAGTACTAATGATCTAATACATTTATAAACAGGATGTCTCATTTCATTTTTGGGGTTTATTACTGTTCGCATTGCTTTGGTGGCTATACCACATTGGACTATTGCATGGGTGGCATGAAATACATCTGAGATGGCCTATAGTCTCTACAGTTTCACTTGGAGTATTAAAATAATAACATTGAAGAGGATTGATGCAACAAATGAATCAGTGAAGCTATGTCAGAGTACATTCCAAAGCAAAAAGATTAAATAAAGAAAAATCTACAGGCTGAGGAAAATGTTAAATAGTCCAGTGTTTAATAGAATATGTATTTATGTTTTATACAGTCAATATTTCAAATATGTTCCTCCATAATATAACATTTACTTTACTTAAGAAATATGAAAATCGCTGAAGCCTTGTTTCCAAGAACAATAAAATACCCATGATTTTAACTTCAGTTTTCGTGTTTCCATTATATTGCTATTAGAGACATGATGTTCCATGAAATGGGATAATTGCAACATTCAATGATTATAGGAGTGAGATTCTAATTGAGGAGTCAAGATTCTTCAAAGACAATGCAGCATGGTTTTCTTATACTCTTTTTTCCCTTTTCCCCCCACTTTTTTAATATTTTGTGCATGGAATGAGAAGTATACAGACAATCGTGATATTACATGATCATACAATAGATTTTAGATTTAATTGCAGATGATGCTGAAGAATATTTACAACTGAATATATTATTTTAGATTTTTACATTGTGGCTTGGTTTTGCTTTTATTTTCTTTTGCTATTTCGTTATTTTTTTCTTTATGGATGAAATATGTCGCCTGTGCATTGTTTTAATAATTCCTTCATTTTTCAATGAATTTCTATAGCCACGTACATATATATATATATATATATACGCACACACATACACACACATTGTTGCAGCATATATTTATAGCACACAGATTTGTGTGTTTGTGTTGTGTTGTGTGTGTGTGTGTGTGTGTGTGTGTGTGTGCATGTATATTTTTGTGCTGTTGTATAGTATTCACAAAATGTGTCTACATAAATAAGCAAATATTTGTTTATATTATATATATATGTATATTGCAAGTATACATATATATATATACATGTACAAATATATTTGTACACACACACATATACATACATATACACTTTACTTTAAAATGTAAAGAAATGAGTAAATATATGCAAGCTTATGTATGTCAGCATATGGATGTAAATATACATGTGTGTGTGTGTATATATATATATATATATATATATATATATACATATACATACATAAATACATACATATATATATATATATATAACCCATGCTAGCATGGAAAGCGGACGTTAAACGATGATGATGATGATGATATATATATATATATATGTATATAATTATACATATTGAAAAGGTGAGTAGAAATGGCTTTTTTGGATAATTTTTATTTTAATAATAATATATACAGTGAGTGACTCTGGTATCAGTTTCACTAGAGTCACTCACTGTACACATTATCATTCAAATAAAAATTATCCCCAAAAAGCCGTCTCTACACATTTTTTCAAATATATAATACTGTACCAAGACCTTCCTTTTACTATTCTACTATATGTGTGTGTATGATTCTACTATGTGTGTGTGTGTGTGTAAGTATGTATATATATGTATATATACAAATGTGTGTGTATGTATATATATGTATATATGCATATGTATATGTATGTATATATGTGTGTTGTGTATGTGCATATATATATATATATATATATATATATACAGAGAGAGAGGAGATACATGGATATGTATATATGGCTGTATATCACGATGGGAAACGGAGAAGAAAATTTGAAAGCAAGAAAGAAAGAACGTGTCACCTGGAAAGAGAGAGTGAGAATTAGAGCAAGTATTTCTTTTTATACACTTGAAAACTTATTTATTAATTTCGTTTTATTTGTTTTAATATCTAGAATGCTCAAAAATTTTTTGAAATAATAAATGTATGGAATTTATATTCAATGAAATACATATCCTTGAGATATATCAGATACAAAAATTTAATTTCTCTATTATTATAAAAGAAATGTAAGAATGTGCAAATTCTTTTTTTTTCTTTTTGATCTTGTAATTTTCAGTTGAGTTCTTTTTATTGTGGTTGTTAACTTCTTCATTAGCATAACTGTTGTTATGGTAATTATGATAAATTATGTTAATAATATTAGTAGAATTGACAGTGATAATATTAACATGTCATATAATAATATGAATTGTTTATAACAGACACAAGGCTTAAAGTTAAGGAGAATAGTTTTATCCCCCAAATGGATGTATGACAAAAATTCACTTTGGTGAAAGGGAACACTACAGCTAAAGAGTACAAAACGAACATCACAAGGTATTCTAGTCAAACACACTTATGATTGCATCAACTCACAACTCATGAATAATAATAATAATAATAATAATAATAATAATAATAATAATAATAATAATGATAATAGTTGAGAGATATGAAAGGTTAGCTTGGGAAGTTAAGCAGTTGTGGTTGATGTAAAAGGTAGCAGTAGTACCAATAATTGTCAGAGCCCTGGGAACAGTGAGCAAAGATCTCGAGAAGTACTTGGAACAAATAGGGGCTGCAATAAGGGTGGAGCACTTTCAGAAAACAGCACTGCTTGGAACTGCTCGAATACTCCGGAAGGTGCTCGAAAAGTAAGAGGTGTTACCTTAGTTCACTGGTAGTGAACAGCTGACACCATAGTACATCTCCAGCATTAGAAGCTGTGCAAAGGCAACAACAACAACAACAATAATAATAATAATGATAATGATAATAATAATTATAATAATAATAATAATAATAATAATAATAATAATAATAGCTTCAAACTTTGGCACATGGCCAGCAAGTTTGTAGGAGGGGATATGTTGATTGCATCAACCGAGTCCTCAACTGGCACTTATCTTATCAACTCTGAAAGGATGAGAGGTAAAGTTATTCTCAGAGGAATTTGAACTCAGAATGTAAAGATGGAAGAAATGCTGTGAAACATTTTTTCTGGAATGCCAACAAGTCCACCAGCTCACCTTCTGTAATAATAATAATGATGATGATTTTGGTTATTGTCATTATTATTATAATTATTATTGAAGGCGTTACACAGTATCCAATATTGTGATGTTATTGATTGAGAATATTGTGTTAACCAGGAGTTTGTACAAGGACCTCAGACTTCAGACAGAAAATATGGTATGTAATGTGCATACAGTTCTAAATAAAGCCAATTTTTGGAATACACTTAGATTGTTGGGTATTTCTAAAGTTTCCAGATGTTTCTGCAGGTTGGGTGGTATTGAACCCAATGCTTTGATGACAACAGGGATAACCTTCATGTTTGACTCTCATAGCTGCCACATCTTGGCAATCTCAATTCTCAGCTTTCCATATTTATCAATCTTTTCTCTTTCCTTCATGACAATACGTTTATCTCCTGGCACTGCCACATTGATTATTAGGCACTCATGTTTGTGCCTCATGAAGGTTATTATATCCGACCTTCGTGCTCTAAGACCTTGTTTGTCTGGAAGAAAGAGGATCTTTGCTTTCTCCTTTTCATTCATTACCTTTTCCGGTGTATGTTATTACCAAGCACCCACTACCTCGTATCCATACTTCCAGCATAGTAGCCAGTGAAAGTTTTGCACTACTTTGTCATGTCTGCACTTGTATTCTTTCTGCACAAGACTTTCACAAACACTAACAATGCGAGTCATGCTTTCAACACTCTTCCCACACATACCTGATCCTGGGCAGCAATGATAAGGATTTCAGTCTTCCTTTTAAAGTCACCCTTGCTGGTTTGAACATAAAACATGTTTAACTGGTTGAAATGCTAAAGAGTTAAGTGTGAGCTTCTGATAGCAGGAGAACGGCAGACTGAAATATAGATAAACAGGGAGAAAGCAACAGAAAGGTATTGATTTCCAAAGAAAGATTATGAATCCTCAGAATTTGGTATGGAAGTCTATGATCACTGATACCTGCAGGCATGACATGTGAAGAGAGAGACAGACAGACAGACAGAACTCAAGAGAATGTAGTGCTTTGTTAATATTTACATAAGGTGGCAAGCTAGCAGAATCGTTAGCACAGCAGGTAAAATGCTTAGCAACATTTCATCCATCTTTACGTTCTGAGTTCAAATCCTGCTGAGGTTAACTTTGCTTTTCATCCTTTCAGGATTGATAAAATAAGTACCAGTCGAGTGCTGGGATTGATGCAATTGACTTAACTTTGCCTTCAAAATTGTTGGCTTTGTGCCAAAATTTGAAACCAACATTTAGCCCATACCCCAAAATTGCTGGCCTTGTGCCAGAATTTGAAACTAATATTTACACAAGGTTATAAATTAACAAAATTGGTAGCACAATATGCAAATCCTTTGCAATTTATGGTCAAGACCTTTTATGTTCTGAATTTAAATCCCAAAACTTCAACTTTGCATTACACCTTTAAAGGATTAATAAAATCAATAAAGTATTGGATCAATATAACCACCTATACACCTACCTTCAAATCAATGGCCTTATGTCTATGTTGTCAATATTTAAGGCTTTGTTTGATCTCTGAACATGATCAGATGTCCTATCCTTGGATAAGAATTAGGAATCTTTATTTCTAAACAAAATGGTAGTAATGTTTCTAGCCATCAAGACACTTATACTTTTAATTGCAAATTTGTGTAGTTAGATAATTATTAATAAATTAATAATATTGTTTTCAAATTGTAGCTCAAGACTAGCATATTCACTGAGGGGTTGACTCAAATACATTGACCCCAGTGGTACTTATTTTATCAACCCCCAAATGTAGGAGTGGCAAAGTCAACCCCAGTGGCATTTGAACTCAGAATATGAAGATGGATGGAAAGTCACTGAGCATATTGCCTGGTGTGCTAATCAGAAATTAATAATATTGATTTATTTATTACATAAGCACCAAGACACAGATATGAAGGATGAGTACAGCCACTTAATTCATTCAGAGTATTCACATTGCATTTTATTTTAACAATGATGATGACAAGCAAATTCAACTTTGGTTACATTTAAACTCATAAAATTAATTCTGCAGGCAACATGGAATACATTCTCCAAGTTTCACAACACTGCAGGAATATATTTTAAACATAAGAAAATTTGTTTCTTTATACCAAATAATTTTCATCTTACTGTTGTATTTGTGGATTAATGAAGAATTGCTTGGGGAATTTCTAAACTACATGCAAAAATAATATATTGTCTGGAGAATTTTGATTAGATACAGCCAGATGGATAAAACCCCAGCAGTAAAGATCGGACAGCTTATAATATAGCAGAAATATAGAAATGTGCAAAGATAATAAATGAAAAGCCTACAAAAAAATATTCAGTTAACTTGAAGACCAGCAGTTAGTGAGAAACTCTAATTGATGTCTTGGAGACATACTAAACTCAACTTTATATATGCACGTACACACACACACACACACACACACAGACACACACATGTATATATACCTATGCATATATGCACATATATATATGTGTATATATATATATATATATATATATATATATATATATATATACATATCTATATATATATACACACACACATGTATTTACATTTATATATGTAGATACACAAACATACATATACGTACATGTACATACATATGTATATACACACACACGCACAGATGGAGATAGTGATGCAGATAAACATGATTATGCTTCATATATATATATAAATATACACATGGACACACATAGATTTACATAAAGAGATACATACATAACTAACTACCTGCATCACTATCTCTGTATCAGCTCACCTGGATTTCTCTTACTATTTATCCTTTAGACTTAATTATCAATAAAGATTCTGGAGTGTAAGTTCAAATCATTTGAGCATTATTTGTTTCCTATATTTAGTATCTCTACACCTGACCTTTTGACTCTATGCATATGGATGTATATGTATGTCTGTAAAATTATATGTGTATATGTGTGTGTGTGTGTGTGTGTATTAGGCTAGGGCATAATTAATGACATTAACGATCGTTTTATTCTATTTCGGTGTTTTATTTTCGAATAAATCTTGAATAAAAACAACTGGTCGTAAATGATACACCCACCATATATATATATATATATATATATATATATATATATATATATATATATATATATATATATATATATATATATATATATAGATAGATAGATAGATATATAACAAAGTAACATTTCCCCATGACTAAAGATGTTAGCATAGAAGATTAGAAATATATGATACCAACATTATGATAGTGATATTTATTTACAACTATTTCACAATGTTATGACAATGAGATACACACATATAATAATTAGACTTCATGCAATATTATATCGACAGAAGTAATACTTGAGGACTGCCCAAAAAGGGGAGGATGCAACATGAAGTCTATATGAATAACGGTATGCCTACCTACACACTTTTTTCATCCATTATTAACTGTAGCTCCTGTATAACACATATTTTTATATTATTCTCCTTTTTCTATCTTGAGAAAGGACTTTTCCTTGAAACATTTATAATTTTCGTTTTCTTCTCGACAAATACATTTACATTACATGTGTTTTTATTACTACAGCTTTATCTTCCAGATTACATGCTGCAAGCAAGCCCTCACATTATGTTTTCAGGTTTCTGTACTTACAGTATTTTGTTTCTAAATTTTATGCACTTATTTTATTCTCTGGCATTCTCATTTGCATAAATAATAATCATTTTTAATTATCTCCCCTTTAAAGGAAAGTAAATACTTGGCTTACAACTTATGAGTCAGCAGTTTATAAGAATTCTTAAATCCTCTCAAAAATAGTATAACTGAATTCATCTCTTTTAAGCGGTTGGTTTTAATTCGATTAGAATAATCTATATTCTCTCACTTTGGAAATTTTCCTTGTCTACACAATATTCATTACCAAGTATGAGATATTTGTTTGAGTAAGCCTAAACCAAAATATCTTTATGACAATGGAGATGGTTGTTTAATTACCTTTAACAATAACGTCAAGTTATGTGTGATGTGGCTGTGACACTGAAGGCAAACCAAGTTAATGTGTGAGTGGTTTACAAATAACAAAGCCATTATCACAGGTGCATTATAGGACAACCATACAAGTAATATAGTAGATTTCAAAAATATTTAAAACTGAATTATATGTAAAATATGTGAATGAATATAATATCTTCATTGTTATCACTGTCGTCATCGTCGTTGTCATCATCATCATCATTTAACGTCCAGGTTCCATGCTGGTATGGGTTGGATGATTTGACAAAGATATGATGAGTCCAGAACTGCACTGTACTTCTATGTCTGCTTTGACATGGTTTCTTTAACTGAATGTCCTTCCCAAAGCCAGCCACTCTACAGTGAATACTGGGTGCTTTTTTTCTCATGGCACTGGCACTGTTGAGGTTACCATGTAGCTTGCAAGTCAACAAGTCCAGGCAAGGAGGATGTTGCCAATGTGTCAAGAATATTAGTAATAAACATCAATAAACGATGTGAGAATATCAAAACAAATAGACATATCAAATAGAAAATTTCTCTTTGTAAATCTCTCAGTGAGATACATTCAGTAAGAGTACTTTAGAGTAAAGATTATTTTCCAACATAACATGGCAGTTCTGGTTTAGGATGAATGTTACTGTTATTTAGCCCCCCCCCTCGCCACCAGCTATGGTGCTAAATAGCAGTAATGTTTGTCCTAAACCAGGAATGCTGTGTTATGCTGGCAAATAATATTTACAATAATCTTTACCATTGTCCACTTAAATCATTTAGGGCCTTGTGTAAAAAAAATATTATACATTACGTTTTTGCTGTTTCAGTTTCACTTTGTTTTGTTACATTCAGCGACACATTCAGAGACACTAGACAAATTCTGAAGAAACAGGCAGACATTTTTTACATCATCTGTGTCCATATCTCAAACACTAAAGATAAAATATATTTCAATGAATTTTGTTATGCAAATGACATTGCCTTTTTAAAAACTGATCTTGAATATTTTGTTAATTTTTAAACTTTATCACTATAGTAGAGCTGTAGCTGTAGCCCTTCACACTCAGTGTTTGAATCCTACTGAAGTTACTTTGGCTTTCAGTCTTCTGAATTTGATGAAATAAAGTACTTGTCAGGTATTGGGCTCAATATATGTAACTATATTTTATTCCAAAAATAGATGTTTGCGAACTTATGTTAAAAATTAGTTATTCAGTTTTGGTAAAGATCTTACAAGAACAGTGGATATTACTAAAACTGAATCTTTTATTGTAGTTACTTCACTGTTTCTATACTCTGTTTGAATCATTCTAAAGTGAATAAAATAAAGAATTAAAATGTTGGTGATTCATTTCAGTCAGCTAATGCCATCTCAAATCTTAACACCATGCATAAACACTACATAGGTATGATAGAAGTAAAATTTAAGCAATGATACTTGAACAAATCTTCTTCCTCCAGAAATATAGAAAAGAAAATAGAGCAAATCTATTGAATAATGTTTGAGTTTGCAAGCAGATACATTCTGATTTCAACATAAAGTGGAAAATTCTTGAGATATTTAGGCCACAGAAATGAACTTAAAATATTGTCTAAATGTACAGTTGAGAAGATCTTCATACTGTAAAATTTTAATAAATTCATAAATTCAAAAACTAGTCTAAATGTCAGATCAGAGACTTTTATTAAATATCGTCACTTCAGCAAATACTTTCTTCAACATGGGATGATCATACCACCACCTCATTTACTGAACCAATCTCTAGCATTTTGCTAAGAACAGTGATATACTTTATTTCCCTCTGTAGTTTTAGACCACTAATAAATTATTTTAATTTCACTATACTTAATACACTCTTTAATATTTTCAAGTCTTTATCATTCCATGCTATTTTTCATATTGCATGTTGAATCAATATTTAACTAGTTGTAAGGAACAGTTACACTCACTCCCTCTCTTTATTATTTAGTTTTAATCTATGAATAGATATTCCCAATTTTGCAACAGCTCAAATTAATCCACTCATTGATACTTTATATTTAAACTCCTTGAGTACACATTCTTATCTTCAATTAGCAGTTTTCTGTTTATTTCTCACCATCTTTGCTGTATAATTTTTAGACCTTCATGTTCTATATTTTTGTAAATCATTTCCATTTTCTTAAAACATTTACTTTCTGTATATCTATAAATCCTTTAAATTTTCTTACATCCCCCAGCTTCACTATTTGTAATAATCAAAATGAGATAACTCAATCTCAACAATATCCATATGTAATGAGTTAAGAACCATTGCACCATTTTACCAAAATGCAATACAAGAAATTCTATGTCATAGTACCCACTCCATCAAAAAGAATAATTCCTGGATACTCTAGAAACTGGATGAATTTGTCAGCTGAAGGTGAGCACAAGGCTTGAAGCTACACTGTATTATCCCTAACAAACAATATCCTTCAATATATATATATGTATGTATGTATGCATGCTTACAGGCATGCATATATGTATGTATGTATGTATGCATGTACACACACTCAGGCACATGCACATACACAAATACACAAGAATGCACTCACACCCATACACATGCATACACAAGCATATTCTTTATCTTTTAGCAAATTATTCAGTTGCAAATATCATCTCATGATATTTCCTTTTTGCATCAGGCATACAAATTTCTTTCCATTTTCCTTTCTATTCTCTGAAAGCCTTAATAGATTATTTTTTCTATTCTTTCATGGTTTCAAAATAATTCAAAATTTGTCAGGGAAAATATTCATTTTAGCAGTGACCTAGTGAGAAGTATCATATTAAATTGGATAAAAACATTTTACTTTTTTTAATATTACACAGATATAAGCAAATCTACAAAAGGAGAAATGTGATTTAGAGAAAAACAAAATCATCACATTACTGTGATAATCCTATTTGTAAACCATATCTGGTATCTAGAATTCTATAAAGAATTCAAAATAAATCTAATAATATTCATCTGCAAAGAAGTTTTCTGTAAACTTTAACGAAGAAATTATACTGCATATGTTTCTCTCAAATATTTTGTATCTTCCTCTTAACTATTTTATTTGTTCCTCTCACAAGAAAATGTTGGTAGTTTTGGTCTTACAAAAGCTTCAAGTCTGTTCAGTTTGTTTGATTTATCATTTCAATACTAGCCATTGGAAAACATCGAATCGGAAACGCAAGCTAATGATAGGAACCAGTTTACGGGCAATGACTATTAGTTATGAAAGATGACGCCATAACATATGACGGACAGAAGCAGTGATCAAGATTGAAAAATGGGAGAATTTGAAATAAATTGAGTCCAAACTCCATGTTTGTACACCAGGAATATCTAAATATAAATCATATGAGCAGTTACTTTCATCATCTCCTTTTTCACCCATAAATAATATAAATAAGTTGTAGATATGCATCATCATTGACACCGACATCACTACTCACATTGGTGTTTGTGACATTATCATCATCATCGTCATTGTCGTCGTTATTTCCATCATCATTACCACCATCACCACCGTCACCATCACCATCATCATTACCATCATTGTTATCAGCATCATTATCACTACTCCCACCATCATAACCACCACCAGCACCACCACCACAACTATCACAAACACCACCATCACAATCATCATCGTCATCATCGTCATTATCAGCATCATCATCGTCGTCGTCATCACTGTTGTCATCATCATCGTTGTTGTTATCATCATCGTCATCATCATCATCATCATCATCATTGTCAACTTTGATATAATAAATCCATATAATTAACATGTATGTTCATATACAGCTACATGTAGAGAATATGCAGTGAGTAGGAAAATTGTACACGCTGCATTTCATTTTATTGAAAACGAAATAGGAAAAGGTCATGCTCTTGTACATACATCCATCCATAAATATGCATACATATTTATGCAGGTATATGACTAAATATGCACACATACAAATGTATGTTTGGACAAGGAGAAAGTTGACAACATGCATTCTTAGTGCTTCTGCAATACAGATCAATAGAATAAGAACCAGGCATTAAATAAGTCTTGGGATCGATTTGTTTGACTAAAATGCTTCAAGGCAGTGACTGAACATGATTGCAGTCCAATGTTAGAAAACAAGTAAATGATAAATGATAAAACAGTTTTAAACATGGTGGCTCAGAATCTTCTAGGTGCAGACGTACAGTTAGAAGTTTGCTTCTCAACCATATGATTCAGGGTTCAGTCCCATTATGTGGCATCTTGGGCAAGTGTCTTCTACAATAGTTTCAGGTCAATGAAAGCTTTGTGAGTGGATTTGATAGACAGAAACTGAAAGAAGCCTGTCGTAGGTGTGTGTGTGTTGTGTGTGTGTGTGTATGTGTTTGTCCCATGCCACCACATGGCAACTAATGTTGGTAACTGATTGAAGAAGTACCCCCAAGCTTGAAAGAAGATAAATACTGGAATTGATCCTTTCAACTAGAATTCTTTAAGGCAGTGGATTGGCTTAAATGGCTGAAACAAATAATAGATAAAAGGTAAAATATTCCATGGGGAAGATGTTCAATCTGTCTTCAGTGATATTTGTCAAGACCAATTTAATTTTATTTATCTATTTATTTGTTTATTTATTTTTGGGATGCTTTTCTTTGGTCAGTATCTCATTGCCTTCTGAGCTAAAGTTTTGTAGTTCTTGTCCTTTAACAAAAAAACAAAACAAAAACAAAAAAAAACAGCAAGAAAGAAAAATACACCTTGCAAACATCAATAAAAAGTGATCCTTTAACAGAAGAAACTGAAATACTTGAATTCAATGACAGGTTTTCTTTTGTTTGGTAAAATAGATGAAGTAGAAAATATTATCTCTTTCCATGTTTTGTTATGGTGCCCAACATCTCCAAGGAAATCAGTTAAGTTGACAAGAGTCAAGCTTATCAGATCCTAATCACATCGATACTCTTGGCTCTCACTCATTGCTTCACAATCAAACTATTTGTGAAGAGGAAAATTCTTTCATAATAGAGCTAAGGAAATTATTTCAGTGAGCTGAGCTTCACTATATTTGGTGTGGTCACATAGCCTTGTGGTTAGTGAGTTACATTCACAATTGCAAGATCAGGGTTTCAATACCTGGGTTGAATGTTGCATTGTGCTCTTCAGCAAAATACTTCATTTCATGTTGCTCTTATGTTCTTAATGAATAACCTTGCAATGGACTGTCATCCTGTTCGAATGGAATGTTGTGATGTTTATCACTTATAGACTAAAGATACTGGGTAATTAGTTCTATGCATCTTAGGGCTTGAGACACTGGATGCATAGTACCTTACTTGCCATATCTATCACTTCTATTAGTAAACTTCTCTATTCAAAGTCATTGATCAAAGCACCTAAAAAACATGACTTTAACTGTGACATATTTTGCAATCTCAGTTCACTTTTCTTTTAAAGAGGATGCATGTTGATATATTGTGCTAACAGGCTGGATATCAAAGATCTCCATTTGGGTACACTAATGTGCATGGTGGGGTCTCAATCCCTTCCATAGTGGAGGTGCATGACTTAGTTGTTAAATCATTGGACTCGTGATTGTAAGATTGTGGTTTCGATTCCTGGACCAGTTGACGCATTGTTGTTCCTGAGCAAAACACTTTATTTTACATTGTTCCAGTTCACTGAGCTAGCAAAATGAGCAATCCTGTGATGTACCAGCATCCTGTCCAGGTGAGAAATTTATATGCCATGGAAACTGGGAACCTGGCCCTTATGAGCCAGCTTGACTCAAGAAGGTAAATTTACTTACCTTTACCAACCTCTTCCATAGAGGCTGGCCAAAAGTCTGTATTCTGTTAAGAATGTGCCCTAGATGCACACTTGCTGTCATGCCTTCTTAGTCATTGACCATAATGGGTTCTGCCCCATCTAGCATTTCAGTCTTCAAATACGTAAGGGTATGGTCGGTCCCCTGTACAGCAATGCTTCTGAGATTGCTGATACTTCCTACTTAGTTTTATTCACTAGCTGAAGTGAGGTACCATAGCATGACTGTTTATTCACCACACCCTGTATACACACACACACACACACACACATATAGTCCACAGATGAGGCCCAGAGGTTCTCCATATAGAAGACATTTATTTAGTAGTGCTCAAAAGATTCAAAACGTAGATTCTGATGTCTTTAGAGAGGATCGATTCCATAAGGTAAAGAAAGTTTTCTCTGTTGCTTGTACTGTGTGTAAATTGGACCTATTTATATAAAATTCTATATTTTTATACTTAAGAATTCATCATCTTTTGCCTTCTCCCATTTTGTATGTATACATATATACATATTTTGTATTTCATACCCAAATTATTATATTTAATATGTTTAATGTACTTAATTTGTTTATCCACATAATTGTCTCTCTCTCTCCTATATATATACATACATATATCTGCGGGACAACCTGTTGAAAGCCACCGACCAGATTTGTGGGTGGTGTAAGGTCCCCTCCCAACCCAGAGTAACGTGGTGGTGGAACAAGGAGGTAGACAGGGCTATTAGACAAAAGAAACAAGCTTGGAAGGACTGGAAGAACGGTGGTAGCAGGGAATTGTACCAATGTGCCAGAAGGGAGGCTAGGCGACAGGTTTATTTAGCCAGAGGGGAAGCAGATAAGGAAAGATTTGCCAATGTTCTGCGCCGTGAGGACCAAAGACTCGAGGTATTTCGTGTTGCAAGACAGTGTAGGAGAGAGAATAGTGATGTTGTAGGAGAGAAATGTGTTCGCATGGATGATGGTACGCTTGCATTAAATGAGGATGCAAAGAAAGAGGTCTGGAGATGCCACTACGATAGATTGCTTAATAAAGAGAATGAATGGGAGAAAGAGAGCCTGCCTTATGTCGACCCAATAGAGGGACCAGCTATCCGAGTTGATAGTACCAGGGTAGATAAAGCAATTAAGAGTATGAAGACCGGGAAAGCCCCCGGCCCATCAGGAATCACTGCAGAGATGCTCAAAATATCTGGCAGTGTTGGCTATAGCCTAGTCACCCGTATTACGAACCAGGTGATACACGAAGGAGTCATACCCTATGACTGGTGTAGCAGCATCATAGTCAACTGCTACAAAGGTAAAGGGGACGCTTTAGATACAAATAATTACAGAGGCATCAAGCTGTTAGATCAGGTTATGAAAGTTACAGAGAGGGTCATAGCCCAACTAATTAGGGAGCGAATCAATTTAGATGAGATGCAGTTTGGGTTCGTGCCAGGTAAAAGCACTACTGATGCCTTATTTCTAGTGAGACAGTTGCAAGAGAAATACCTAGCCAAGGATAAACCTCTGTACCTGGCTTTCGTTGACATGGAGAAAGCCTTTGACAGGGTCCCCCGATCCCTTATCTGGTGGTCAATGAGGAAACTTGGGATAGAAGAATGGCTTGTGAGAGCTGTGCGAGCCATGTACAGAGATGCGGCCAGTAAGGTGAGGGTTGGAAATGAGTACAGCAATGAATTCCGGGTAGAGGTAGGGGTCCACCAAGGTTCCGTCCTCAGCCCCCTATTATTTACCATAGTCCTCCAGGCAATCACAGAGGAGTTCAAGACAGGTTGCCCCTGGGAGCTCCTCTATGCTGATGACCTTGCCCTAATTGCGGAGTCACTATCAGAACTAGAGGAGAAGTTTCAGGTGTGGAAGCAAGGTCTAGAATTGAAGGGCCTTAGAGTCAACCTAGCTAAAACCAAAATCCTAATAAGTAGGAAGGTAGATAAAACACAAACCCCTTCAGGTAGATGGCCCTGCTCAGTATGTAGAAAAGGAGTAGGTAGTAACTCTATAAGATGTACCCGGTGCAAGCTATGGACACATAAGAGGTGCAGCAACATCAAAGGCAGGTTAACTAGCAAGTTAGTTTTTGTTTGTGGCAGATGTTCAGGTGCAATAAAGACTGCAAACAAACAGGAAACAACTTCTATCTCATTCCAGGGTGAAAAACTAGAGGTAGTCGATAGCTTCCGCTATCTGGGCGACCAAGTTAGTAGTGGGGGTGGGTGCGCTGAAAGTGTAGCTGCTAGAATAAGAATAGCCTGGGCAAAGTTTAGAGAGCTCTTACCCCTGCTGGCGACAAAGGGACTCTCACTCAGAGTAAAAGGCAGACTGTATGACGCATGCGTACGAACAACCATGCTACATGGCAGTGAAACATGGGCTGTAACTGCTGAGGACATACGTAAGCTCGCAAGGAATGAAGCCAGTATGCTCCGTTGGATGTGTAATGTCAATGTGAATACCCGTCAGAGTGTAAGTATCTTGAGAGAAAAGCTGAACATTAGAAGCATCAGTTGTGGCGTGCAAGAGAGACGATTGCGCTGGTATGGACATGTGGTGAGAATGGAGGAGGATAGCTGCGTGAAAAAGTGCCACACCCTAACAGTTGAGGGAACCCGTGGAAGAGGTAGGCCCAGGAAGACCTGGGCTGAGGTGGTGAGGCAAGACCTTCGTACATTGGGCCTCACCGAGGCGATGACTACGGACCGAGACCTTTGGAAATGGGCTGTGCGTGAGAAGACCCGGCAAGCCAAGTAAGATCGTTGCCAGTGCCCCTGGACTGGTTCTTGTGCGGGTGGCACATGAGATGCACCATTTTGAGCGTGGCCGTTGCCAGTACCGCCTGACTGGCTCCTGTAGGATTTTCGAGCGAGATCGTTGCCAGTGCCCCTGGACTGGCTTGTGCGGGTGGCACATAAAAGACACCATTTCGAGCGTGGCCGTTTTCGTGCGGGTGACACATAAAAGCACCCACTACACTCTCTGAGTGGTTGGCGTTAGGAAGGGCATCCAGCTGTAGAAACTCTGCCAAATCAGACTGGAGCCTGGTGTTGCCATCCGGTTTCACCAGTCCTCAGTCAAATCGTCCAACCCATGCTAGCATGGAAAGCGGACGTTAAACGATGATGATGATGATGATGATGATATATATATATATGCACATACACACATATTCATGCATACACACAAATACCAATTCAAATATTTATAATGAATGTGAAATATAAATTTTCCGATACCTACCACCAAACAACTAAGTGAAAATATGAACTGGATTATAGATTTCATCAGTTGACTATTTAACTATGTATACTGCTCCACTACTTTACACCACTGGTTTATAAAATATTCAGGACAAGAGAAAGGCAAAAAAGAAAAACATTATTTATCAAGAGAAATAGAGTATTGGAAAAATGAAATATGTTCTGTAAACTGATGGGTTATTGGGGCAACACTGAAGACATTCATCATGATCATCACCACCGTCACCACCACCACCACAATCATCATCACTATCAATAAATATTATCATCACTTCACCACTACCACTACCAGCATCACCCTCAGCATAATCATCATCATCATCACCATCGTTGTTGTTGTGATTATCATCATCATCACCCCCATTGTCATCATCATCATCGTCATCATTATTATTCTCATCATCTGCAACATCATCAACATAATCATCATCATCACTACTACCACCACCACTGCCACAACCATCCACAGTGGCAGCACCAGCACCAGCACCAGCACCAGCACCACCAGCACTGCCACTTCTACCACCACCCAATTGCTACCAGTAACAATAACAAAACAACAACAACAATAAGGCTATTGTCAACATTCTAGAATCTAGTTCCTCATACTGAATTGAGTTAAATTAGTCTGCCTTTTAGCAAACATTTAAGGCAGTGAGTTGGCAGAATCATTAGTATGCCAGGCAAAATGTGCAGCACTCGGAGAGCGCAGACCTCCACCAAGCAGCTCATTTCCACTCATATACATACATGCTGAAAATCGCCCAATTTCCCAAACTAACATAACCTCCTTGGCAGGGTTAAAAAAAAAAATAACACAGCCATATGATTTTTTAAAAGCAAAACCCTTTAAAAACAGGAATCATCTGAAGCAGTTATAATACATCAATGATAACCGCAAGCTAGTTTCACAGCGGCAGTTGAGGGAGCAAAGCCCGAGATTTTTGAATCGATCCCAATAGTCAAGGCTTGTCATGTCATCCTCCGCAGACCTCTGCGAAGTGGCTCATTTTAAGATAGATACACGAGTAAAATCACTAATAGAGAAATGAAAATAAACTTTGGAAACAGCAACGCCACCATAGGTTAAGTGGAAACGATGAAGGTGTTTTCAAGGGAGATAATCAAAGAACGTAACTTTGTAATACTTCATGTAAAGTAAATATAACAAATGAAAAATCCTTTAAGAATCCATAAAAATTCACGGATCACTACCAAAACTTCATCTATTCCTTGTGTTATTCCCAACTTTTCCTGCAAGTTTCATCAAATACCGTTCACAACTTTTTGAGTTATTTTGAACACAGACAGACAGACGGACAAACCAATGCCATGAAAACATAACCTTCTTCCTTGGCAGAGGTAAAAAAGAAACAGACCCATCTCTATACAAGTGCAGTCATCGTTGCAGCACACTTTTGCTGGTATTTTGAAAGCTGACTTCTCTTGTGTCTTACAGTCAGGTTTATTACCTCAAGAACAGAACTACCTACCTACCACAGTTACAACCTACCAGACTGTGTGACAGCACAGACTCACTAGATATGTTAGACAAATTCTACAAGCAAAATATTTCCTAAATATTCTGAAAGCCAATCAGCATCTCGCCATGACAAAACGTTGGATGGTAGAAGATAGAATACATACAACAAATGGCAGCATATCTTGGCTACATGATACAAATTGTTCAAACTTCTTTATCTTGCTTGAACATACAATGATGACTGGTACTACTTGCTAACAGTAAAAACTGCATTCACAAAGCAAATCAGCATTATTTAATTTAAGTAACATAAGCTTGAATAGCTGGTGAAAATACCTTGACATCTATTAGAGAAAATTGAATTCATAATGCTATTAAAAAGCTACACACTGAAATAGCGGGGCTGGGAAAAAAGGTAAAACCCAATAAGATTTGAAAAATTGATGAAACATGATAGATATGTAGAAAGTTCAGACCAGCTGTCTAATTTAATCTGCCTTGCTGAGTGTAAAAATAATCGATGTTGACCAGATGTGAACCATTTAAACTGAGATGATTCAATTCAACAGAAAAATCTGCAGAGAAGGAAACTACATTGGACTGAAAAGCAAGAGGAAAAACTGAAACATGTAGTTTGTTAAAATTAGAGAACGAGAGGAAAGAAAGAAATTGTGAAAAATGTTAAAGAATATAGAAAATAATTATTTTGAATTTCTTGGAGTAAAGACGTTTTACATGGTGGTGGGGATATAAAACAGCTCTTCTCAAATGCGTATGTCTGTTAGCACATACAATATTAAAGATGAATATCAATATATCAATACAAACAAATACATCTGCAAATACAAACTCAAACATGTATATATGTATATACTCATATATGCATAGCTATCTGTACAGTAATAATTATAGCTGTCTATGCTATTCATTCATAATTATATTATATTAATTATATTAATGATTATAACTATAATTACACACACATGTAGATGGAGACTGACATGGCTATGCGATGAAGAAGTTCACTTCACCACAGTGTGGTATCAGGTTCAATTCCACTATATAGCATCCTGAGTGTCTTTATCTTAGCTTTGGATTGTCCCAAGCCTTGTGAATATATTTAGGTGGATGGAAACTATGTAGAAACCTGCAAGATTGACTGTATCAGTAAATGTTCAGCTTTGTCACATCATCTCACACTAATTATACTTAGAAAATGAATTTATATTAAGGGAATATGTGTTTGTGAGATACTTTACATAAAATTGATCACTCACACATTAAAATTGACGAAAGGGCAACAGATCATAAAACCCTGCCACTAATATGTTCCCATCCAGCCCTTGCTTCCATGGGAAAACGGATGTTAAGTGAATACTTTTTCCAGCTACTCTAGTTTCAAGACACTGGTCTCTGAGTAAGAACTATTTTATTTTGCATGTGAAGCCTGAGGATGTTGCTCATGGTGGTGGTGGTGGTAGTAGTAGTAGTAGTTTCTGATTTAGGCACAATTATAGTAATTGTTTTGATTCTTTATGTTCTGAGTTGTGATTACTGAGACTGAACTTGGGGATAATTTCAGTCTTAACGTTTCTGCTGTGGAAGTAATGAAATAAGGTGGAGAATGATGTGGATAGGGTGAAAAGTATTTCTTAACTGGTTAGCATTTTAAAAACTTGAATAGTTCCCATTATGTTGAGATA